>NW_009604559.1:62491-92890 GCF_000690535.1 Cariama cristata | reverse complement strand
GACGTGCGGGACGGGAGGCTGAGAGGCAGCAGACATAAAGTGAAACACGGAGGCTCAGACTGGACAGAAGAAACGTTTCCCCATGAGGACAGCCAAGCAGTGGAGCAAACTGCCCAGAGAGGCTGTGCAGGCTCTGTCCCGGGAGGTTTTGAAGCCCATTCTGTGGGTAGGGCCCTGAGCAACCTGGTCTGAGCTTGTAGCTGACCCTGCTGTGAGCACGGGGGTGGGCTAGAGGCCTCCTGAGGCCCCTTCCAGCCTGAATTACCCTGTAATCCTATATATGTTAGAGAGGAATTAAGCTATGCAATATATTCCCTTTGTGATCGGGGCAATATGAAATGTCACTGATGTCCTTCTACCCCTCAAGACACATATTGTTGTTTCAAATCTTGCAAGCATGTCATAAAGCTTACCTAAGCAAATCTTGGAAATAAACTGAAAAAGTTCTTCCTTTTTCTGATTCTGAAAGTTATGAAACATGAGCCTAAGATGAAATAATACTTTGCTAAAAGCAGAATAATTTACAGCAGCATTCAATCAGATAGTTTAGGAGGAAATAAAGCCCTAGTATTAGGTTATGCTAAATATAAAGAGCCAAACCAAGTCTGGGTGTAACTCTTTAGGATTTTGATTAAATTACTTGAGCTCTGAATGGAATACGAAAATACTTTTGAGTTTTCCTACCACATACCTAATGCACTGCTGGCCTGGAAAAGGGATTAGAAATTGAAGGACGTATGGAAAGAGTTTGGCTGTGGAGGAACCTCACAGCATTTCACAGATGCTTTCACTTAGTGATCTGTCTACAACTCCTCTGAACATACAGAACACAGAGGACACTGAATTAAGTATAAATGTCTTATCTGGATGCCTTGGATATTTAGACCATAAATTTCAGGTACAGAACGTAGCACATGGGAATCAGTGCTTGTTGATTAGATTTCTGAAGAATTATCACCAGACAAAAAAATTAATTATTAGTTATTGGTATTATTAGCATTCTGCAATCCTACTACTAATTCTTATCAGCTGATCTTTAGCTATCTCTTACCAGAATCTAACAAGAACTCTAAATCTCAACTCCACCAGCTATTGAGAAGGTATGGAATCAGAGCTATGTAATTGTAGTATAAAAATCATCTCATTACTCTCCCAGCAAAATAATCATTCAGTATAAGCTATTGGAAGCAGAGATCCTTTCCTGTTAGCTGCTATTAGCATTCTCACTACTTAGCAAAAATATTAAAACAAATATAAAAGTACCTTAGCCTGAAGTGAGAAAAAAACAATAGGTTACAAAAAACAATCTTCTCAGGTTCTGGACATGTCAAAAATAGTTAACTGCTCGGCAGTCCCAGCCCTAACTGCTAATGGGATAAATCTAAAACCTCTTTGTCAATTAATTAACTTATCCCTGCTTCTCAAATTAAGAAATCAAATAAAGATAAACATGTAATTTTCTTTCCTTCCATGCTTCAATTCCCAAAAGTGCTGCAACTACATTTTCTACGAACAGCCTCAAATGATGCAAATGATGCAAAAGGTAGAGTAGATAAATACAGACAGAAATAAACCTTTGAAATACTGTTCTCTATTTCTTTAAAAAAAGAAAAACAAAGTGTCGAAGTGCAGAGGTGTACGAGAGCAGGTGAATAAGACTCTGTCCCTGACAACTGTAACCACAAAATTCCCACTGAAGTTATTTCTGCACAGAGAAGGAGCCAAGCACGGAGGGCATCCTCCAGCACGCGCTTAATAAAATGTCAAACGGTGCTTCTCCTGCCATTCACTTCTAACATAAAGAGCCACTTGTTATCCTCCTCCTCCAAAGCCTTATCATCTTAGGACCTCCTCACCCAGAAGGGACTTGAGTCCACATCTGCTGCAAGAGTCCGAACCAACAGTTTTGCAGGAAGCTTGACAAAGAAATAATGAAACTGGACCACTCTCACCCAAAAAGGAGGAGAATAAGTGTTGCTATCAGTGGATGTTCTGCTGCTCTTCGCATGCAGGTGTGTCTCGGAGCCACTGGGAAGAACAGCAGGGCATGGCAGTGGCAGGGGTCTTCTTGATGGTGCAGCCCCACCAGGGCTGTAGCCCTGCGCTCAGGACCTTCAGCATGGAGACAAAGCTGTTAGTTTGACTCCTGCTCCCAGCTTCTTTTTTACACAAATCTCTCTCATTAATCCCAAATTTCAAGGAAAGAGAAAGCTGTCAGTCCCATTCTTTGATCACGTGGGTGTCCAGGGCTATCCAAGAGACACAAATTTAGGCTGAGAATGGTGGTGCCTTTCTATCACTGGAGATCCAGAGTGGTGCTGAAAAAGCAGCTTTAAACGGGTACCTTTTGAGTAACTCTGAACAGGTTCCTGTGAGTAAATCTGCTTGGTTTTCCACCTCAGTGTGGGGGAGTCTTCAGTTAGCACTCAGGGGCACAGTGCATGGGAGAGTTAAGCATTTCACTTCAGGAGCTGGGAACCAGATACTCAAAAAGTTGCAGCATGGCACCTCACTCTTTACCAGCGCTGTCCACTATCGGCAGGTAATTTATATCCTCCCAGTTAATTCTGTACCTAAAACACAAGGATCCTAATTTGGCACAGGGGAGTTCAAATGCTGTGATTTTTTTTCTGAGAAGCCAGAAAGGAAGATTATAGAAAGGAAGAGGACTTATGGGGAAAAAGTATTTGTTTACGAATTAATAGATAATCAAACAGAATGGATTTAAACGTGAAAATCCAGCTGAAGAAAACAAATTCTTAATCTACCTAATTTTGACAAGATGTTGACAAGTATTGTAGATTTTTTTTCTCAGGGAGCCCATTTGCCATTTCTTCTGCATACCAGAAGCCTTCATCAACCAGTGGTTGTTCTTGAGATACCTCTCTATCTCAGGGAGGTCCCCTGTTGCCATTCAGACCATCTTCTTGTTTCACATGCAGAGGACAAATCTGAAGCTGAAACTCCTCTATTTTTCAGTGTAAGACAAAGATATAACTAACTCACGTCAGCAGTCACTATATGGAACAGAAATGATTTCAGATTCCTTTAGGAATTCTCTAAGCCTAAGCCTATCAGCTCAGCAAGGTATTTGGACAACCTAGCTTAAAGCATATGAGCTACCCTCAGATTTCATGTGATTTAGGTAACTTGAGTTCACTTACTGAATCAGGTTCGCATAAAACACTAATCCTTCTCATACCTCCCTCTGACATGTATTATTGTGGACAGTGTTTCATAACTGGGCACAGAATTGCGACAGTAGCTGTGGTTTTCAAAGAAATAGCATTTAAAATGATGATCAGGAACAGTTTTACCTGTTGCTGCATTTAAAAAGGTGACATACAATTATACGATTAATACCTAGTGTAAAATTGTACATGTATTACATGTTTGTAGAAGAGATCATATTCTCTAGATATTCAATTATGAGTCACATCAAAAGATCTCCTACCCAGTATGAACTAACTCCTTCCAGTTGTCCATGGACATAGCTTCAATTTATGGCTGAAGCAACTCCTAAAGCCCCAACGGTTTGATAAACCCCTTAGACTACAGCCTTGCTTTTTTTTTTTCTTTTCTTTTCTTTTTTTTTTTTTTTTTTGTAGCAATTATGCACCAAGACCTCACTGTATTGATACCCACAGAAAGAAGCTGTGATGATGGGCACAGGCTGGGTGTGCCAGCAGCTCGGCCGTGGTTTCTGCAGGCACAGCAAGCCTGGGGAACTAGGATGACATCTAAAAGGTGAATGATGCTGTCACCTGGCAGACTGCTGCCTTCTCCCCTGGCCTGGGTGTCAGATAGGCTCCTCTGGGTGCTCAGGCTGGGACCGGTCAGCTGAGCAAAGGTGCAGTTAAGCAGAGGTACGTTTTTTGCAGGGGTGGGTGGTCCTTGCCTATCACCATATTCAGAAACCTTTTTCTGCAGAAATAGTTTTTTTGCTGTAGCCTGTGCCTGCCTAAAAGTGTGATCTGTAGGATATTCTTGATGTCATTAACAATTAGATTTGCTTGTGCCCACTTATACCCACTTACCAGTCCCTGGGTACTACTGTGTTGTTAGAAATCTAGAAGACATGCAAACTAACGTTCTCCATGTGTGATGTTTTTACACTATGTTTATTGCAGTATCAGCATAATAGCTGAAATAACACTGAGAAAAATGAGGAAGAATCATAGTACACCTGCTCAATCTCTGTTTGTGCATTACAGTATTAGAACAATATCCCTGAAAAGGCAAACTGCCACTGACAGGTACCTCACTGTGCATTGGAGGTAGCACATCCTGGCCTGTAATGACAAGGGGCTGGAGCATCCCCCCAGAAAACCTTATCTGACCTGCTCCAGTTAAAAAACTCCTGCCAGTGATGCACATCCAGATGTATTTTTTATTCTGTTGTCAGTTGCTTCCGAGCCACTGCTTGCCACATACTTAGTGTATGTTCATCGGCTTGATCCTGCACTCAAAAGCACATTCTTACCTTAAAATCCTTGTTTAGCCATATGGGAAACACTGAGATGCTCAGTTCCTTGGGTGAATGAGATCAGGTTATTCATAGAATGGCATGACCAAGCCCTACAGAAATAGGTGTCCAAGTCACCCTTTCCAGCCTTCTTTCTCTACCCACTTCTCCACAGAAAGGAGATCGTATATTTGTGCCCTAAGTGGATGGGCAACTCTTCTCTTTTCATCAATGGACGTAGCACTTCAGCAGAATTCAACGCAGACCACGTGCTTCATGCTGTTCCCTTAACAAGTGCAGACCACTTAAGGGGAGAGTTTAAAGGATCAAGTAACTGAAGCGAATTTACGAAAGCAAAGGCACAGAAATGCCAATTAATGATGGTTGGCATCACAAAAATTGCTCCTTTTCTGAAATACACACTAAAAAGTGTCTTCAAAGGAATTATTTGACAGTTTCATTTATACATTTCTATAATTATAGCCCCTAGACTTATCTCTCAACCTTCTTTATTCCCATTCACAAAAAAAAAAAAAAAAAAAAAAAAGGTTGTAGAGCTTTTATTTTCTGCAGAGGAACAGAGTTTATATCTCAGAGTTTATTTTGACAGAACAAGAATCAGGGCAAGCCTAGTAAACAGTACAAAAGCACTTCAGTTTTTGTTCATAGAAGAGGAGGAGGTTCCACTTGCTCAAAAGTGACAATTATACACCACATCAATATATTGACTCTGGATACACTATGTCATGTACACCTCCTTGTCAGATACAAGTAAGTGCCTGCTTCTTCATGCACATGAAAATCTTAAAATGTTCACTTTTAGCAAAAGAAAATAATCTTGCTTCCAAAGCAGGTGGACCGTGGTAGCCTAAAGTAATCTGCAAAGCAGAAAATTCTTCGGCATTAAGTCTTTTGTTATTCCATGCATGTGCACAGTTTACAATATGTACTAAGTGCATAAATATTCATTATAGTTTTATAATTGTGCTTTTACTGTGTGGTTCACTGACACAGGGCTTAGAAGCTTTCTCTGTTTCTCAGTTTTGCATTTAATAAAATGTACACCAAAGTATAATCCTCAGATCGCATAGTGCCGAATGAACTGAGATGTACAGACACTTACGTCTGGCTCTCCATGCACTACATAAAATTGCCAAAGTGTATTTACAAGACAGAAAGAGAGCGTCTCAAAAGAGCTACTCTCTCACTTCTTCTAACAACACCGAAGATTTGTTTCAAGTTGAAACCTTCTTCATTTGATACTTCTTCAAGAACTGTAAATATAAGTAAACAAGTTTAGTAATTACAAATGTTTTCCAAATTCAAATCATAGCTGTTCTTAGTTACAGCAAATTCTACCAAAAAAAAAGCCCACAAACCAATGGAGCTATTTAGACACATCGTTTTTAAGACTTAGAAATACAGATCTGGAGTAAAACCAGTTATTTGAATCGTGCGAGATGTCCATTCCAAGTATATCTTTTGTAGTGATCATTGCTGACTTGTTGTTGAGATCTATTGGCCTTCTCCAGTTTCTTTACTGCTGAAAAATAATTTCATTTTTCAGTATTTATCCTGATCCTCTTATAAGCTTTCTGGTTTTGTTCACAGTATTATTTAACTTGCTCTCCTAAATAAATCTGGAGGAACCCTAGCCTCAAAATCACAATGCCAATTTTATCTCCTTTATCATCCTTTCAGCCAGAGTACATGCTTTCAGACCCAGTGAGTCAAATTCCCAAATTCCTTGTGGCACATTGAACCAGAAGTTCTTAGTGAATCTTTACACCAGCAAGTGAAAAAAGCACTTTAATGCAATCCACTCTGATAGGTATTCAGAAAATAGTGACTGTGTGCGCTCACTCCACTCAGAACTGGTCTGAAAAGAGCACCTGAGGTGCATTAAATGGTTTCCAATCTTATATCTGAGTCCGACAGTTCATGATTAATGACCAGTTGCAAAAAGGACTCTGCTTTGCACCTGCAAAATGACAGTGAGTAGGGAGGTGTCCAGGCGCCTGGATGCCACTGCAGTGGCAGAAACGCCTGCCTTCACACGCAAGTTATAAATCGCTAAATAGTTAAGTCTCGAAAACACTGAGTGAACAAGAAAAAGGATGAGGAAATGCAAGTGGGCACTGTGGCAGAGGACTGATGTGGACTGGGACTCCTGGAATGTGGAGTCCGCGTGGATGTTTAAAAATGAGAGGCTTACATTTGCTGTAAGGCAAACCTGTGCATGGAAATTGCTGTTTGCCAAATACAGAGAATATATCTTCAGCCTCTGCCTTGATTTTCTTTTAAATTAATAGAATACATTAAGAAAAAAAGAAAAAGAAGTAAAGTCTTAGGGGCAAAATACATACACTGCATCCAGAATGCTCTTAAAAATTTAAGATACACAAAAACCAAAGTTATAGCAAAGCACAGCAAGAAAAACTCTCAACTCATTTTGAAAAATTTATCGACCATAGTATCTCCTTCCATGCAAATACATCTACTCCTCCTGACAGGTGTCCTGTGTCAGTGAAGGAGTCATCCTCTCTGACAAGCCAGCTATATTCTCGACAACAGGGTATCAATGAACATATAACTTCCTCAACCTTCTTTAGATATTGTTATAGGCAGATTAATATTTAGGCGTTATGTAGACAGTGCAAATGAATGATTCCCCTGCAGAGAGGTGCTGCGATACTGCTAGAAGTAGTACCTCCTTTTGCTTTGCAGTCCAAAATCCACTGATTTCACTGGAGGGACCTGGGCATGAAGTAGCAACCAATCCAAAGCACGTAACCATTACTTATTCATTAAACAAAATCCATCTGGGATGTTGCCCACAACCCAGAAAAATCTCCAAGTATTTTCTGAAGGGCAAATGGAGACACTCTGGATATTGTAAGGTCTGTTGGGTCAGAAAGAAGGTGCAAGATGGGGTGTGACAGTGGGGCCATGCAATAAGGCCACTGCAGGAGGAAACTTTTGGGTTTCATAGGCTCCCACACTTTTTCTTTTACCCTATCTTTGCATGATATACAAACTGCTACCCCCTCTTCTGTGCACTCGGGTGGAGAATAGCGAGTGGGTCAAATAACATGTCAAAGTCAGAACACCATCAAAAAGGCAGGTAGAGATTGTTCTCTTCCTTCAAAAATTTGTAAACCCAGACAACGGCTGTGACCATCCAGGAGATTATTAAATCAGACTACAGCCATTAGTACAGCTTAAATAGACTCCAGGTAAGTTCAGGGTAAACAAAAAATACAGGATTGAACCCAAAGACAGAACCTAGGCAGCAGGAGTTCGGGTGCCATCAGATATGAAGAAAGGGAGCTCAGCGACGATGCTCCAAAGGGAGCACAGCTCCTGCAGTGCCTTGGCTGAGTGAGGAGCGACACATCGCAGCTGGACCTCCTTCTGGCTAGAGCTGACGATATTTACAACAGTTTACTATACTAATTTCCTGCAGGTCCACCTGGATTTTATCAGCTTATATATTTTCCGAAAAAACATTTTTCACTTTATCTGGTTTACTAACATTGTGATTTGCAGCAAGTGGCTTTGTTTTGATCTTGGGATTTCTTACAGTCTTAACTTTTCATGCTTCCTCAAATATAGATTCAGTTCTTCAGCTGAATAAACATACAAGGAGTGCAGCTTGTGGTCTGGTGACTGTATTGTCACAAAACTATTTTTAAAGAAAACAAGGAATCATTGAAATCACCTCTTCCCTTTGAAACCAGTTATTCTTTCAGCCCTGCTCAACCCAGCAAAGAAAGCTTTTTCATTTAACACGAATAAAGTACATGCAAACAGCATGAGCTGCCGATGCTAACTATGTTTTTTCACTGACATGTGATTACAGAGGGCATTTTCATCCGTGCCTTATTTCCTTAGTGTTCTGTAACAGTCTTGTTCAAGACTAGCATCAACTTTACTTCAGTAATACTTACTACATTGGGAAGTAAATGAGAGTCCCACTCAGAGGTAGAAAATTGATGTGCAATATCATCTGACATGTTTATAGCAGCATTTAATTATTTAATCAATTTAATAACAGAATATTTAAACCAGCATAAAAAAAATCACTGGGCATAACCAATTCAGTCTATAAATCAGATATTTTGCTCTTCTATTTTCATTCTTCAATTACACTCTGAGAACTAATCGGCAACACTTGATGGGAATATTGGATGTAGACAGACTATAACAGGTGAAGCAATCAGATCTTCACAAGAAAATTAATTTGTACAGCCGCTATTACTCTCTCATACACACACATTCAGATTTGCACACACAGCCAAGCAAAGAGCCCTGAGTATTGCTAATTGTGGTTACAGCCAAATGTCATAAAACACACATCATTGTATTCAAGGGAATGGTAGCTGTGCTCATTCTTTTATCTTTGTATTTTCTTTGACATTATCTTTGTAATCTTCAGATACAATTTTGCTTGTTTTTTCTTCTTGATTTGTGAACAAAATAGTTGTCTTGTATCCCAGTATTCATACTGGGTTTATTTGAACTTCATTAAAACCACCCTGCTAATTTCTGAATTGAACAGAAAGTATGTCAAAATGTCTAATGATGGTTCCCATGAGACACGATGAGACACTTCAATGCAAAAAGTAATAATAAAGTATTTATAAGAATATTCCATCAAGATTAAATTTCTCCCATCATGTATCCTCATTTCAACCAGCTAAAATTCTTGCTTTCAGAAAAGTAAGCAGTTCTGGCTCTGGGAAACTCAGTTAGACATGAAGTTTACCTCTCTGGGTGGGGGGTTGTCTTTCTGAAGCCCCCAGGTGCTTCTTTGCCCTCATTGCACAGGCACTGCTTGGCCCCTCCAGCAAGAGCTGGAACTGATGACTTGGCCATGGACTGGACCTCCCCCAGTGAACATCAAAGCCTGGCAGACACTGGTCTGTAAACGGGGCTTGGGAGGGTTCAGGCAGCTCCGAAGAAAGCGTCTCCCAAGGTAAACTGTAATCGAACCTCTTTTTCAGGAAGCCATTAAGATCAACGTACAAAAGATAGTACTATATACAAGGTGTCCTGTGCTGTGTTTGCTGCCCCCAGGGACCCACACTTCTTAATGAGCTGAACTGGGAGTTGAAGGATTGTCTGGATTACTTAAATTTTAGGGATGACTTCAGGAGCAGAGTACCTTGAGCACCTGCTGCGGGCTGGCTCCTCAGAATTTCAGCACGAGGAGCTCCCAAACAGCCATTCAGTGTGGAATTAGACGGGAACACTTTATCCTGAATAAAAACTAGATTTCTCCTTTGTGCAACATCGCTAAGCTGCAGCAGAGTTACAGCAGAACTCTAGAGATCCTCAGAGGAAAGAACAGACACAAGGTGTATGATTGCAGCCCAGGCAAAAGGACTGGAAGCCGCCCGTGGTACCCAACTCCCACTATCTCTTGTGCCCTGGCATCCCTTCTCAGCTCATCCATGCTGCACATCTCTCACCCACGTAGGGACTCTGACAAGAGGGCTCGGTGGGACTTTCAGACACCGGAGGGACAAAATCCTCCACATCCTGTGTTTGAATAGCATCTGGTCCCCTGCATCACCCAAACACATCTTGTCTTCAGTTCACCGTCACTGTACAAAAAAGAAACACTTACCTTATAATCAGCTGATTGGAGAAGAAAAAGTCACATCAGTCATCAGTTTTTTATTTTGCGTTCCAGCATAGTTTGAATCGCAAGACATCCAATCACCCAGACAATCTGGGGCTGCCTTTATTGGGGTTTATCTTTCATTCTTTCACTAAGAAAAAGAAAATGGAGGGATATGCTATTATTCTGTGGTAGAAGGAAAAATGGCATGAAACAGAAGGCAACCAGCACTCCTCTGACACAACAGGAGGAGCAGGAAACCATTCTCAACAGAGCTGGGAAAAACCCAGCTCCTTGCCACAGCTGTGTGTCTATCCCAGTTCCCAGCAGGGAAGGGATGTGTCACTAGGAAAGTTGTGTAAAGGCGTGCATTCTCCACTCAGCTCTGAAAGCTGTGCAAGTAGGTAGTGGTAGCTCACATTCAGCCTCAAATTTGTTATTGCCGTAACTCAGCAAGATGCTCTGTCTTCCTCTCTCGCGAGCCTCCCATTTTGGCTGACGTTACGGACATTTCCAAAGCTGTCAGAGCTGCAGACAGAGCCTGTCTGGGAGTCAGCTCCAGTTCCAAGAAATACCTGAGCTGCTGAGCACTGTCTCCCAGAGGGCACTTCCAGCAGGCCCTTCTCAGCATCGAACATTGCTCCCCCATCATTTGGTGGTCAATAATTCATTGTCCTCCAAAGCATAAAGCAAAGCCCATATGTCTGCTGTCAGGGTTAAAAAAATGACAGAATTCTCTGGTAATACCATCCAGAACGCATCCATCCTCGTGGCTATGTTATAACACATGCGGGCTATTTGTTAAGAAGTAATCAGTTTTTATAACCACTTTTATAACAAGTGTTGGAGCACCTACAGTAGAGAATCGAGGCTGCCTTTTTTCAAGTGTTCAAATGCAAAGGAATACATTTGGAACCTGAATTTACAGCAGCTGCAATAAAGGCCTTTTGTTTTCACTTTCAACTAAGCTCAAAAGGGGATGCAGTACTGCCAAGCTAACTTATTAAAATAACTTTTGTGCTTAATTAATAGCAAACAGAATGGCTGCAAGTGATAAATCATCCAGAGTCAGGAATGCAGAGTGAAGTCCGACATGGTGTCTCTGCTTCACACCATTAATTTTTTGTCATAGTTTTGGGGATTAGAGACAGAGCATCAGTCTTAGCTTTAAAATAGGAAATATGTCTCATCCTTCACATTTTTTCGGTTTAGCCTTTATATTTAATTGTAGATTACCCTTCTTATACAGAGAGCTTATTACAGTTTTCATTTTCTCTTGTTTACATTTTCATACCAATATTTTCCCACCAATCTGCAATTTAGAGGCTGCTCAATGACACTAATGTTAATGGCATATATTACACTTCTGTTCCACAACAGTGCGTGTTTTTTAAAAACATGAAGTGCCCATTTTGCAGATGCTCTGACAGTCTCATACTGTCATCCCTGCTCCACTCTGCAGTTATACAGAACCTTGACTTGCCCAAAAGGGATGTCAAGAGACCAAAAATATCTAAATTAATTCCATCCAAGGTCTTCTCTCACAATCTCACCGCTCAGATGGAGGGTGGTTATCCACGGTCCTGTCAATGCAAGCAAATAGCATCCAAAGAGCTAAACAAACGTAGAAGAGCAGATGTTGACAAGAGGAATTGTTTCCCAATTCATCACTGGGCAACTGTTCGGTGTCAGGAGGTCACTGGGGATCACAGGGGGATCGTGAAGGGGAGAAGAGCCAGGCAACACATCTGTCTTTTTAGCTTAACATTCAAGCAAAGCCAGGTGGGGAGGGCTGCACTGTTTTCAAGAATAAGAAGATTCAGGTCTTCCCTACTCAACCTGAGTTGAGTGTTTTTCCTAAACGAGCCTGTGAAAACACACAGCTGGCAATCCCACTGCGCTTTGTACACCAGGGTGAGGGCTTTTGTCAGGCACTCACAAAGCCTTCTGAGAATTTGTAGAAGTCATTTCAGAAAAGATCTTCATTTTGTGGGAATTTTTTTTAAATCTCTGTATGAGGCCAATACAAAGGGTCTACCCAGTGCCTGCTACAGACAATACCAAGGACAAATGTTGATCTGTCATGCTAGCAATAATGGGAGAGCTGTTGCTGTTCTTACTGCTGAGCAGCAAGATTGGGTCTGCTCACACTGAGAAAGCATTCAGAACCTGTTCCAAGGAAAATGGATGTTCACCCTTATTGCTCTTTTCCAGCAGGAGAGGTCATAACTGTTGGTCAAGTTTTTTGTTCCTTCACAGAAACTTGAGTTTCCACATAGGTGTGTGTAAAAGGGAGTGGGAGGGAGACGTTAGGGGCTGTTGTGGGGAGGAATGTGCCAATATTTTCGTAAACCTGTTTTTCATTACAAACTTAAACTCATAAACATCAAAATATTTTGTATCCAAAACACTAAAATAAAAAGTCCATTCTTCTGCCCATGCCTTCCCTAATGTCTTTCTTTTTTGTCTTATCTTTTTGACATAGACCCCTCCCCTTCTTTCCTGATGCTCATCAGAATAAGCGGGTCCGCAAGACGCAGGTTCATCCCTTGGCAGAGGAGATGGGATTCACTTTTCCTGCTGCCGAATCTGGGAAACGGTTTGCCGTATGTCATTTGTGCATGTCACTACTAATATGGGGTACTTTGGCTAATAGTAGCTACTTACTCTCCCAGAAATATGATTTCTTTCCCCTCCTGAGAGGAAAACTAGTGGACTATGTCAGTGGGTCAGGCTGTGATGTATAACACTGCGGAGAAAGGGCTGCAGCATGCATGGATGGACCAAATGTTCTCCAAAGACTTGGTCTCACCTCTTATGAATGAAAATACAAGATGCCAGTTGTGCTAGCACTGACCAGGTCAACCAGGAGAAATGTTATTTACTGGTTTGCTGGTTCAGTTGCAGATTTTTCAAGATGTTGCTTAAAGCATGAACAGCTGCCTATGTACGTTCACAGAGGGCTTGACTCTCTCTCTCAGTTTTCCTGGCTACGTGCAGCTGCGGAGCACCAAACTACTGATTTTGCTGTAACTGCACTGAACTGCCCCATTTCATCCAGGCTGTTTCTCCCTGGTTCAGTTGCAGATTTTTCAAGATGTTGCTTAAAGCATGAACAGCTGCCTATGTACGTTCACAGAGGGCTTGACTCTCTCTCTCAGTTTTCCTGGCTACGTGCAGCTGCGGAGCACCAAACTACTGATTTTGCTGTAACTTTGCACTGAACTGCTCCATTTCATCCAGGTTGTTTCTCCCTTTTATTTATTTTTTAATTAGTTTTGAGCTTGAGGAGGCCCATTAGACACAATAATTAAGATGGTCTTATTTTAAGGTTGCTCCAGATACAGGTAACTGGCAGGATTTTAGTTCTTTTAAAATGCAATTCAATTCCTCATACTACTACAGTTGAAGAAATGTTTACTGCCCAATGTTTTTTCTTGTAAAACTAGCAAAGGCAAGACAGCAAATTGATATAGTCTGGTCCACCCACTACAGCAAGATATAAACACTTGATTGTGTCCTACCGACAGGGCTATTTTAGGCTTTAATTATATCAGTTGTCCTTGCTCATTAGCTGCATACTACTGAAGTGCAACAAAAGTAAGTGATTCATTGCTGACACATGGCATTTCATGAGCAGTCATTAATTAGCAAAGTAGCACTTGGTTATAAATTAGCGAAGAGCATCAGTAAATGGAGCTTTAATCAGGATCTCCCTTAACCCTTCTTTTCTTGTGTGCCTCCGTGGCGTTCAGAGGCTGAGCTCCTGCGGAAGCGCCGCGCTTCCCCGCACCGGCATCGCCACTGGTGTGAACCACCACTGCTCCAGCGGAGCTGATTTATGTCAGCCAGGGTCAAAAACCTGCCAGGGTGGGGAAAGCCCACCCAAGCAGGAAACAAGAGTGTTTTCTTCTCGAAATCAAGAGAAAAGGAAATTTGCTCCTAGCCTGACACCCTGCAAAAGGCCTTTGCCTCAGCGAAGTTTGCAGGCTGGGGGAAGAGGTGCTGCGGTTTCGCCTGCCGCAGGCAGCCTTTTGCTCCCCCCAAATCTGTCTGAAGACTGGCAAACCTTTTCGTTCCACAACACTTGGTGCATCTGCAATTTTGACATAAAGTCTATTGAGTTCAATGGGCGAGAACAGGTAGAAGGCTTCATAATCTACCACTCTAGGTTCTTCACAAGGTATATAACAGAGTTTTAAAAAAAAAAAAAAACAACACAGAAAACAGTGAAAGTATAAAAGCAAGAGCATGAGAATAGGGCTTTCCATGCCATGGCATGTAACCTTTTTTACTAATACAAATGGACTTCACTTTGATAAATTTCACTGCCAGGAGAATCAATGGAATTAATGATTTGTCAATTCTGCCACAAGGCTAGGACAAATCTGTATTTTATTTTCCAGTCCCAAGAAATGGAAAATCAAACTTTTACAACAGAGCTTTGTGGTCCCCTCCCAGTTGGTAAATGAGGCTTTTATCCACATGACAGATTACAAAACCGGCAAATGTCGTTCACTTGAAAGCACTACCCATTAAAGGGTTTCAGAGCACTTTGTAAGTTCGTGCAGTGATTTCTGCGTCTTGCTGTAGTGCAAGTGCCCTTCTCAGGAGTTGTGTTCACAAGAGATACATGAAACTTGCGCTGGTTTCAGCATAGGCTTATTATGTATTCAGGATATATTTGCAGATACCTAAGGCTGCTGGCTATTAAACCAGAAGAGTATAAAAATCAAATTTTCTTTCGAAAGCTGCTGTTATTTTTCTCAGCTGGAACATCAATTTAACATTTTAGGGGAACTGCTTTCTTTTTAAAGTGATGCTGTGAAGAGAAATTTCCACTGGTAGGTGACTGAGAGCAATTTATTCATCCTGTCATAGCAATGCTCAGTTCTATCACAGATCAAGAGTTACTAGACAGCAGATCCAGCCAAGCCCCTTCCTGGAATGGTCCTACACTCTCTGCAGGAACGTATCTGAAATACTCTACCAACTCTACTCGTGAAGATATTTTAGAGACAACGTATCACATCATAGAAAATCTCAGGGAGATTTTTAAGAGGAGTCATGAGGAGCAGGCATTCCTTTAGAAGAAACTACAGGTTCCACTAAAAGAACCACAAAAATAGGAGAGAGCTCCTAATTTGTTAGGGACTTTTGGTGATTCCTGCCCTGAGCCTACCTGTCCATGCCACAGTATTCTTCTGGACTCACAGGGGAGAGCCGAAAGTATTTACAGATGCCACAGTCTACCAAGTCTACAGAGAAAGAAAATTTTGTTTGTTATTTAAGAATTCACACTTGTAACGTTAGGGCTGTAAATTTAAGCTGAGGGCTCTAAAGCAGAGATACTCAAAGAGGAGCTATGCAATAAGCATTGGCTCACGGGGTTCGGCAAATGCCGTTGGGAGGAGAATGCCCAGCCCGGTCTGACAAGGAGGAGCAGGGAAGGGCAGAGGTGGTGAGGTCTAGCTCCATGAGCTACATCAATTCACAGCCATAGCAAAGTTCACCATGAGATGTGGCCCAGCCTGGGGGTTTAGGGGCTCAGTAGGCAAATAAAAAAGCCTTCACCCTCAGGCAACTAGTTAAATTCTTGTTCCAAATATTGCCATCAGTTGACCCAAGCCCTTCGCTTGCCTTCTGAGCGGGAGTGAGGGTGTTTTGAATTCAGCTTCACAGGCAGCTGCAATGGCATGGCTGCAGACCCTGAACGACAACTGTGAGACCAAGGCCAATGGTTTAACAAGCACAAAGACACTTCACCTTCTGTGGTGGATAATGAAGAATAAAGGTGAAATTTATATAGCTGGGCACGGACTCTAATTGGGCTTCCTTGCACTGTTACCCTTCTTTCCTAAACTGCATTGCAGTACAATTCCTCTATTACAGGTCAAGAGGACAAACAGGCCTCCGTTGCTAACTCTCCAGTATGCCCTACAAAAGCCAAAGCTAGATAGGAAACACTGGTACAGAACTCTGCAAAATTTTTATTTAAAATAAACTGACTGAAGAATGAAATTGAATTACTACATATGCTGCAACGAGCCATCAAATGGTTGCTATTTACTGCTATGCAAGAAAAGAAATCTTCATTTTCTTGTGTATTATCAACTTTTAAAACTAAATAGCACACAAGAAAAAAATGCTTTTTTCTCCAGCATGATGATCAATCCTGTGAAAACCTGGGGAGGGTTATCACTGAAGTGCCACGTTAAATGAAAAGTGTACTGCCCCATGATATAGCCTGAGACACATTTAAGACATCGATAACATCATTAGTCTCACGGCTAAAATGGACCAGGAGTACGATCAGGTCACTAATTACTTAGACAAAGTAATAAACAATATAGAATTCAGTAGACAGCAGAACAGATCAGTCCTAAATTTGCACAAAAATTTTGACTAATAGCTAAGTTTAAACCTCTGTGTTTTCTGAGAAGGACAGAGAGCAGCCTTTGCAGATTAGTAAGAAATGCACTACCTACTGAGTAAATTTTTGTGCACACACAGTACAAAGGCTGTTAGTTTATGAATCCATCATTTAAAATCATCCTTAGAATAGCTCTAAGAATATTTCCACCATTCAGACAAACAAATCAATTCCAGACCTTTTAGAGGTGACAACTGACTGACGCTTCTAGTCTGTATGGACTTCTAATCCATGCTGCTAAATTATATTTGTGTTTTCTTCTGGTTTACGTTTTATGTATATCTGTGTCACAAGAACCAGAAGACATGTTATAAAATAAAGACCAAAGAAATTCAGCACCTCAACCTGTAATTGCGGCTAAGCATATATCCCAGTTCAAAACAGATTCTTCTATGAAGAACTGTAAGAGTGTTGCTTTAAGGTCATGCAGGTCTCTATTTGAGACTCGGATGAGCTAGGATGTGGGAGCAAAGTCCTACACCTTTTTTTGCTGCAGAATTGCTTCCCCTGCTCTTGAGGCGCAGAAGGCAGGACACAGGATGGTAAGTGCTCCAGTGCTCTTATGATCCTATGAAAACCATTAATGGTTTCCATAAGCCCATTGGATTATTGTGTCGTATACTGGTCTTCAAACACACACACACGCTAAACCACCAACATTCTCATATTCTGCCCTGGTTGGCTGCTAACCTGTTCTGACAAAGACATGGCAGGACAGTCTCACATTTAATGATCTACCAGAGAAGTTCAGTGCAGCTCCTGCTCCTATTGCAAACATCACATGTGACCTTAGGGAACTCATTTACTCGGTGGGAGCTTCAGTTCTCTGTTTGTGAGACCGCATAGAACATCCCACACCGACACCTGGAGACTACAGTCACTTAAGTGCTGTGTATATTATGAATATAAACAAGAAACAGGGAATGGGAGATTGCAGTACGAGTTTGTATATGGTTTCAGTTAACAGCGAATCGTCCATTGCTCTAAAAACCATGATATATTTTAATAAAACATATTAGAAGTGTGTAGGTAAAGTAGGATTGCAGAAATGATCAGCTTGATTTGTTTTTCTTCATTTATGGTAATACTTATGATTTTCAGATTCAATGCATCAGTGTCTAATCAAATACTGGTTTACATCTGTGTGTTACAACATCATTTTTCTTTCTTGACTACACACAGCTGCAGTGTTGCTGCACTGAAGGTCATTTCTGTGACGGTGGAACTGAGCCGCGGCAGCACTTGGTTCATGTTTGGTGGTGCCTCTGCCAAGAGCCCTGAATGTTGCCTCGATTTAGGACTTTTTTGCACTTTGGGGTTTGTGGTTTTGTCAAAAAATGTACTTGAGCAGCCTTAATTCTCAGGTAAAACCGTGTGCACTGCTTCTCCGTCTGCAGCAGTTAGATCACAGAGGCGGGTACAGGTGACCCAGCTCTCCGTCCGCAGTCCGACTGAAGGCATCAGTGCACAGAGGGACTGCTGCTCACAAGATCAAATGAAATGAAAAGAAAAGCTGCCCGCATCTAAACACGGCACTTATCTAAGTAGGTGAGCCATTGTGGCCACACTCCTTAAGTTAGCTGATAATAAATACAAACAGACGGATAGACAAATATGTCCGTAAGAGCCACAAATGGCTTTAAAAGACAAGTCCTTCATAAAACTTTGAAAGCTATCAATCATGCACACCTTTGCTGAAAAACTGGATGAAACTCATCGTACTCCTCGCCACCGCGTCTGCCCCGACCCCGCGGAGGATGCAATGATGCATTAGCTCTGCACTCGCCCTGTCTGAAACACGGTGAACTCTGCAGTGACTCAGCCCAAGCTCAAGCCAGAAGTCAGAGCAGGCAGAGAAAGAGACTGAAGATGTGAAACAGGTTGAAATTACAACATAGGCAAAAATTGTGCCAAGAGTTCTGCCTCTGAAATGTCCCTCGTCCCTGCATCTGAGCGAAAGATGGTGAATTTCAAAGGGAAAAGCACGGCTACTATGAAATCAAATCAGAGTAAACCCCAAAGAAAGGAAGTATGAGGCCCGTGCTGATACATTATAGATATATCTGTTTTATTTCTCTGATGGAAAGCTGTATCCCCTGAATGCATAAAATATTTTTTAACTCTCTTGCAGACAACTGATTTGGATTATACAGAGATCTCAGGGGTATATGTATTGTTTCTCTTCTTTGTTTTTGATGTTTATATCCTTATTTTCATCTGTGATATAGGAACTAATGTTCTGAGAAGCCAGATTTGCCACTAAGGGTCTATATATTTACTGGCCATATCCTAAGAAACTAGCATATATTCCCCCAGTGTCACATTTAAGAGTGATTGAGTATGTGTTGTTATTCATTGGTCCATTTTGGTTTTTTCTTGTTTGCCTATTTTTATGACATTGTTTTGTTAAAAGAAAAAAAGGATACCACACTGTTCCAGCAGTAAATCATCTGTTACCATTTACATATACATAGTATAGCTGCAAATATGTCTTCTTTTCCCTTCTGGGTTTCAGATTTTATCTTCCTATAACATCTGTACGTTCTGAATTCAAGATACAACATGACCTTTATTTTCTTAGTCTGCTGTGACCTCTGGGATAGCACCAATAGGCTTTTTTTGTCATGAAAGCAAATTCAGATGTTAATTGAGCTGGATGCAGCAATTGACCTACTCATATAAGTGAAATGAAAACACATAGCTCTCAGTCAGGCCCACTTTATGAGTTTACAAAAGAGAAAAATAAGAACAAAAATTACACATCATCTACTACTAAAACCAGAACCGCACTCAAGCAAATGAGTACAATTAAGAGATTGGATCCCAGGTTTAGGAAATGTCCAGGGTCAGATCCACCAGACATGACAGTCTATCTAGAAGCCCTCACTGCTGCCCCACAAAAAAAGACAGATGCTTAATCAGAATTGTTACAAAATTTTCTAGCTAATCCCTAACAATTTCAAAACAGATGCTGAGGTCCCTACTTTAACTCACTCTGAATGCAACAACTGAGGACATAATAAAACACGATCAGGTGCGTATTTTAAAGTATAAATCATAAAATGATATGTCAAATTGCTGTTTTCCCAGTGATAAGAGAGTAAGAAAATACAATAGCAGATAAAAGGTCGCTGTGTGGGAAGAAGATACAACATATTGTAGCCAGCTCCCCATAGATGTTAAAAATCAAGGGCATCAAGTTTAAAGGAGAGGCAGCAGAAAATACATCTTAGAGGATTTAAATGGCACAGTCCAGAGACCATTTCATTAGCGGTTTTGAATTATCCACAGTTCCTTTTGCCAAAGTTTATCACTTAAAAAAAAAATCAAACTCATTTATGAAACTATTATTAAAACATTTCAGCTCCTGAAAACTGCTTTTCCAGGGTGTCTTTTTTTATTATTTTATTAGACCATAAATATGTCAATACAATTTCATTAAAGGCATAATGAAAGACATTACCAGCAACGGTGGGAAATGGGTTCATTTGACAATTTGCAAAACGAGAACTGTCAGTATTCCTCTAGCTTTTCCTGATGCCACTTCAGGCTTTGGACTACTTCCCCAGGGGAAAAAAAGCAGATAAAATGAATAAATGGCTTCCCCCCAGCGATGTGAGGAGTCTATTAAATGGCTCTGGGACTGTATGCCTTCTAGGAACAGGCGTTTGGCACAGCAGAAGGTGCCGACCTCTTCTGAACTAAACCGGGTAGAATTTGGGCCAAAAAAGGGGCTCAGTTCCTGCCCCCTCCCTCAGTGCTGCCCTTCAAGGAGGCAGCACAGCGGCACATTTCGGAAGGCACAAAAACCTCCCGGGTAGGGTCCCCGCATCGGCAGAGGAAAGGGGGGTCGGTGAGGGAGAGCAGACCCGAAAGGCAAAGGCAGGTCTGCGGCAGCAACGCAGCCCCCCGGGGAGGAGAGGGGCTGCCCACCGCCGAGGCAGAGCCCCCGGGAGCTGGGCCACCAGCGCTGGGACCGGCAAGGCTCCCTCGGGGTTTTCTCCTACTCTCTCCCCAAGGACCCGCTGCCAGCCGTTAGCAGAGACGGAATATTTGGCGCTCTTCATTTCTTACAACGGACTGTATTTTTTCCAACTCTGAAGCCAGAAACCGTAGGGTGCAGCAAAAGCAGGGCAGAATTGCTAGAAAACGTATTTGAAATCATCTCCATTGAATCTATTGCATTTCAGGGGTCGTCTTGTGATCAAAATACTCTTTAATTCTTGACAAACTGTCTCCTTTTCTAAATATACTCCTTCTCCCCACTTCTGCCACATCCCAAGGGGGAAACAGTCTAGGATATTAAACCACATGGACTGAAGCTACAGTATGGATATACCTTTTACTACCAACAGAAGGAAATGAGAGAAAAAGAGAGGAACACATATTAATTCACAATTCCCTTAGGAGAAATAGCTCCAGCCCCGTCCTCCCCCATATATACTATTACTTCAAGGGTTGCCTTCATTAAAGAATATTCCCAGTGTAAAGAAGAAAGTCTATATTTCCTCAATATTGAAAAAAAAAAACATTTTGGCCTTGGTTTAGTTGAATCCTTCTGCCCACTTCTAACCTAAGGAAAATCAAGTGAGAAAACGGCGACCAAACAAACAAATCATCTTTCTGCCCACTTTTTACACTACACATTTTACTCTTTGAATCATCAAATTTTTGAAACCTGCCACAGCATTAAAAGCCACGCAGAACAAAAATCTTGTATCGCTAGAGATACATAGCTCAAGCATGGGCTCATGAAGGAAAATGTTTTCACGGTGTTTCCTGAAAAAATAAAACCACACATAATTGTCTGGCACCCCCCGGGCAGTGGGGATTTTTTCGGCGGGGCCTGAACAAAGCTCTCCCCAGAAGGAATGATTGGGAGCCGGGCAGCGGGACCGGCAGCAGTCTCTCCCTTTCTCTCTCTCTGTGTCCTTAGGACTGAGATTGGACACGGCACTCATGTCAACACATCTCGGGTTTGAACTCCCGCAGACCGCAGGCAGGCAGTTTTTCTGTTTGAATTCATTCCTGGAAAGCGTGGTTTGGGATGATTTAGGGGTTTCTTTATGGAAGTTTTCTATTAGCACTTACTATGAAATACATAGGAATTGCCTCAGTGCTGGTCAGATCATTAAAGAATTGACTGTTCTTTCTCCACGACCTTAAAAGTGGACCTATTTTTGAGAGCTTTTCTGGTCACATGCAGTCTGGATACTAAATGAAATTGGAGAGCCTATCTGAACTGCCAGCAAAGAGGGAATCTGAGCACTTAGATTGTGGGAAATCTTGAGAGAGGCTTCAGAATTGTTTGAATATGC
This sequence comes from Cariama cristata, assembly GCF_000690535.1. Classification (NCBI taxonomy): domain Eukaryota; kingdom Metazoa; phylum Chordata; class Aves; order Cariamiformes; family Cariamidae; genus Cariama; species Cariama cristata. The sequence continues at coordinate 71,048 of NW_009604559.1, read as the reverse complement.
TGTCAAAACAAAGATTAGTCAAAAAATACCCCCCTCTGCAGCCCAAAACGTGCCAGTCAAGGCATCTCAAGCTTTTGCTTATTCCAAGACAGCCCTCTGAGCTCAGTTGACCTGCCCGCTGGCAGACCTGCCCCAGGCTGGAGATGCTGCGTGGTCCCTCAGCTGGAGCCGGTCTGCTGGTGCATCCCCCCGAGACCCGTTTGGTGGCAGGCGCCGGCAGCTGCGCGGGGAAATTGGCATCGCTGCCCATCCCTGCTGGAGGTGGCAGGAAAAGTGACAAGAACATCAGTCTCGCTGAGCTGAAATGCGCTGTCCTGGGAGCTTGTCAATTGGCACAAATTTCAAAATCAGAAAAATGCTTCTACCCCAAATAACACTGAGCTCAAAGCCAGAGAGAGAGGGAAGGGGAGGTTATTTCACATTATGGAAGCTTCTCTTTTAGGCTAGCTTTCCTTGAGAGTGACAAATAACCCCACAGTACCTGTGGGTCGAAAACATGCCTTTTGCCTGGCCCCGAAACTGCCACACCGTCTTTCAGTTCCACCTTGCTTCCCTCCTCCAAGGACCCAAGAGTTTTCCAAAATGTCATAAAATTGGTCTTGACTTCTCCAAATTCGTTTGGAGATGATGCATTTCAATTAAACAAGGCTTCCAATAATGTATTTTAAACACTTCTGATTGAACACTGCAATGAGTAAAAATGGTTGGGAGGAGTGACAGAGATCTACTTGGGGAATTTCTCCTGCACGGGAAATAAATAGAAGGTTGTTAGATACTTTTGCACTGCATAATCAGCCTGTACTGTTAGTATCCCCAGAGAGCGGTACGTGTACAGAGGGTGCTGCAGTTGGGATCATACCTCCTCGCCGGCAGCAGCTCCAGCAGCATCCTTCTGACGCCAGTTTCCCACAAGAGACCCAGAGGAAAGAACAGTGGTAGATTATAAAATTGCTGTGAGCATGAAGTTACTGCCCTCTCCCCAGGGTCTGACCTTCACAAGCAAAAACTCCCTCCCTAGACCCTGAAGGTGCAGTTAATAAATTTTAAGTCTCTGTCCTGGCAGTGAGACTGTTCTCCTGGAAATGGGGACCTGGATCCTACCCCAACTCTAAGAACTATCCACAGATATTACACGAAATAATCATGGGGTAAAACATGGAAACAGCCGCCGGGCAGAAGGACGAGGTGCTGCCAGCACTGGCTCCTCAGCAGTCCTCTCTCTCCTCCAGGCATCTCCCTCCTGCCCTGACCAGCATCAGGGATCTCCCTGCTGCTCCCTCCTTATTTCAGTACCAATTTTGAGCCTCCTCCTCCCTGGGGCTCTCTCCTGTGCCCTCCCTGGGAAGGTCTCTCCTGCTATCCTACCCCCTTGTGCTGGGCTCCTCCAGGAGCAGACGGAGGCTCTCACGATGAACATGTGCATCCCGAGTCCGTAGGAAAAGTATCCATATGCTGTGGCTGAGCCTGAGATCTCAAAGCAGAAGCTCTTTCTGCATCAGAGTTGAAGCAAAGCTTTGGAAGTTTTTTGTGGTGCAAGATCCCCCACTAACTGGAAAGTGCAGAACGGGTAGGAGCTGGGTCCAAGTCTTTCACCAACATGCAGCAAAACAAAACCTCCGCAAAAATATTCCAGATCTATGATGTCATTTGAAAACTACTCCCACTTCATGGCATTTGAACTACGTCTGTCTTCATAACAGAGACTTCCCATCTTCCACATCAATACGTTTAATTCTTTAGTGTTCTGGTGTCAGTAAGGACATTGTTTAAAGCTGTTATGAAACACATCAGTAAAACATACGCCCATTACATAAACTTATATGAATGCAGTGGAACTAAAAGCTGTGCCATTATGTTAATACTACTGAAAACAGATATCTATATGCATATGTATAGATGTGTGTGTGTGAGTAGCTATATTGATACAGTAAGTGTACGTGTGAAATCCAGCCCACTGCTGTCAGTAGCAAAACTCCCTGTGGATCCAAAATTATATAGAACTTATATATATAATCTTATATATAATAAACAGATTTATAGGTATTCTAGCTGAGATTTCGAAGACCACCAGGAGGATCTGGCATTCAAATTCCACACACAACTTCAAAAGTCTTTGCTTTGCTTTGAAAATTTGTGTCTGTGTAGTCAACTACATTAATCGGTTGTCATATACAACTGCAGGTTGCTGTCAAACTATTGTTTATTAGCTGCAAATAACTGCGTGTGCACATTTCTATGAACTTTATTTATGAACAAGTTTTCCCAAGAAGCACACCTGTGGCTGCAAATGTACATATCCCACCCTGACAATTCAGTCCTGCTACTTAGTCCCTAAAAAAACCCCTCAAACAAACAGAAAAGAATTAAAAAGCTTTCCCCCAGATTTCCCCGGGAGCAATATCCAAAATATACTGTTGGTTTTATCGCCAATGAAATCTTGAAATAAAACAAGCAAACCCCTCAGGTGAACTCCTCAGGCCTGAGCGCATTTAGTTTAATTTGCCACAGTCCTGCGTGGAGCTGCTGTTCCAGGGAAAGCAGCAGGTCTTGATCTTGGGCAATAACAGATGGCCCCAACAATATGACAGTAATAGCATCTGACGTGTGTTGTTTCAATGATTTCGCTAACTCTCCAAGAAGTACGCAAGCGTTACATACCGTGTGCTGCTTCAGATTGTTATTTTTGGCATGCTTCTGCTGGCATATGTTAGGATGAACCATTCACAACATCTTACATTTCCATCATAAAATAAAGGGGAAATAAGAGAGTAGGTCCATAGGCCTATCGTTTAACCTTCTTCCCGAGGTAACATTTCCTTTGCGTACGGGTCGGCTCCACAGACACCAAAACCCAAACTGCATTTTGAGGGATTAGCTGTATCGCAGGCATCGGAGTCGCAGGGATGGTAGAGAGACAAGTTGATGGAAATATTTATGGCCCGGCTCTCAGAGTGACACATAAAGTTTTCTACAACATGCATTACACGGTGGCAATCTGCAATCTGAATGGCACCTGGTGATTACGGAGCTGTGAGGAGGGGAGTCAGAAGGGACCGAGTGCCCCACGGAGCTGGAGCTTTCCCACTAATTGCAGGGGTAATGAACACATCCCCTTTCAAGCCCAGAGGATTTGCTTAAGGATCTTATGATTTCACTCATTGGAGGTCTAACAAAATAGGATTTCAGGCAGTGAAATGCTTTCAACTGCAAGCAGCAAAATGTAGCTAAAGCAGAAACATCAATGATTTTCACTGAGTGCAAGTCACTGAAATGTCTTAGCATCATAAACTACTCTTGATTGTTTGGTTTTTTTCACAAACGAGCTGCTGCCAAATAGAGGACAGACGGCAACAGGGAAACCCATCTCGGCTGCTTTCCTTCTCAATTTGCAGTTACACCCCTTACCATTTTTCCCCTTAAAAGCTTATCTAGCCCCTCATAAAATTATTTATTGTTATTGCTGTGTGGGTAGTTTATTCAGTCGATGAAGGACAGGCTCCGGCAGCCCTCCCTCCCCTGTCCTCCAGGCCCTCACCTCTCCTTGAGTTCAGCCAACGCCGCCTTTTCCTCTGGCTTGGCTCAGCTCCCGTAGCCCCATCTCCCCTCCACAGTCCTGTTGCCTTCTTAACCACCTCTTCTCCAAAGATGAACGGACTCCTTTTAGTGCATCTGAGGGGGCTCTTAAGCAGAGAGGTGTGAAAAAGCTACAGCACGGAGAGAGAGGTGAAAAAAATCATGGGGTTAGGTTGTTAGGTTTAAAAGAAGAAAGCCAAACATTCTGCAGCATAGCCTTGAATTATCCTCCATGTGAAGAGGAACATTACATGCATTTGGTACAAAGGTACCAAAGCCCTAGCACACAAAGCTACAGTATTCACACCAGAAGCATTAGAGAAGAGACGTTTCGGGAGTCATAGCCCCCAAAGTTGGCCACTTCTCTCTCATTCTGGTTACAGACCATGAGAGGGGCTTACAAAAATGGGAACTAAAAATGGAGAGTCCCATCCAAGTGACATGGAGAAGAGCATCTGACTGCAGTGTATTGAAAACCCATTGGGAAAAGGCAAGGGGAAAAACAGGCGAGGAGAAGGGAAGTTCTTCTGCAAAAGCACCTGAGCAGGAACAGAGCCACTGTGATGGAGACAAGGCCAAACACAGGCTGGTGCTCCTTGGAGACAGGGCAGACAGAAGAAGACTTCAGCCTCCGCGGAGCCTCTGGGGTGTCAGTGCCAATGCCGACATCCCCAGTTAACAGCGCTCAGGGTAGTTACACATACTTACCCGCACCGGTCTCCATGATGGCTTGGGTTACTCCAGCAGGAAGAGTGGGACAAGGCAGAAGGACATGAGCAACCAGCCTGCTTCGCAGGAGGGACAATTTCAGCTGGCTTTGGGGAAAGATTTCCACCTTTGGCAGTAGTGCAACACGGGAAGGGGCTGCCCTCGGGGGCAGTTGCGACGGGTGAGTCGGTCAGAGCTCCAGCTCCCGTTTGCTCCGCCGTCGTCAGAGGGACTCAACCCATCACCCACACGCAGAGGACAGCTGATGCCGCCTTCTTCCTTTCTGTATCATTGCTCTTCTTCCTTGTGCTTCTCCTTCCCTGCACGTCCCGGCATCTCCCTTCCAAACCTTCAGCTAAAACACTCAGCAATAAAGCAAGTGGCACTGACATTGAGTGAAACCAAGGAGTGTGAAGCCAGCACTTCACTGAGATGAACGGGGTGAAAAGGGTCACGCTTTTCTGTTAAAGCTGTCTGCAGACTCAAACAGACACCTTTACGTTAATTAGACTGTGGGAAGATTTTCTTGGCGATCAAAATGGTTAGAAATTCACTTGTTCTAACAGAAGCTTAGATTTGGTACTCTATGATGCAGTCACGCCAGCCTTGTTAACTCATCAATAGACAGAAATTAGTGAAGTTTCTTTGTGAAATTAGTTCTCCTGGTTCCAATGGAGCCCACCAACTTGTTCATGACTTTCAGGAGACTTGCTCAAGGAAACACCTTGATTGGAAATCACAGTCGGACTTAGGCAGACACCTCGTCCTGACCACGGCACTTCTGGGTCTTCCCAGAGATTTAGGCATTGGGAAATGCCAGAGTCAAACCTTGTGGTTCTTAAGGACTTAAAATACCTCTAGGGTGTAAGCGGGAAAGGAGCTGGCATTTTCCATGCTTTTTGACTCAGATGTCTACACTTTGCCTAAACTACACTTTCACACCCTGTATTTTGGCACTGATGCCTAAATTGAGGAAAAAGACCTGCTGAAGACACAGATATTCTCCTACTGACTGGGTACCGCTTTAATTAACTCCTACATGAACAGAAAACTGGCAGCCTAATGTCATGTCTGATGTCAATGCCGGTGACATTGAAGCTGACAATAAGTGCCTCCATCCCAAAATGAGACTGATACTTTACTCAGTGCCTGGTGAAAGCTAGAGAACAGGCAAGACTAGGCTGGTGGAAGATGAAAATGTTACTGGGAGAAGCAATCAAAGAACATTATAAACAACCTCTGGAGAGAAGCAGCATTACTTTGGTTTGCAACCAAAAAGCCTTGTTAGATGCCCAGCCAGCACCTCACAATCATGTAGCTGCATTAGCTGGCATGGGGTCTCAATTCCAACTGGTCAAGAGCTTGCAACCCTACTGTCCATCACATTTATTATCTCCTGATCTTTCTATTTACAACACGCGCTCCCCAGGGAGGCCCCTGGAGCCCCCCGGACGAGCTGGTGCAGAATCACCGAATGCAGCCGTTGTACGGGGGGGCTCCTACTGTAAGCACACGCCTTGGGCACTCAAAAATCTGCACCGGCAAGCTGTTAGTTTTCACTTACAATTACCAAAATAGCTCGGGATCTGCCTGTCTGTGAGACACTTCTCTCCCCAGGTGATCAGACTGTCACAGTGGCACTCAGCGGATGCACTCAAGCTGTCGCCTTGCCAATTTAAGAAAGAGCAGGACCTGTTTACAGTGATTTTGCTGAAGAAGGCTCCGAGCTTCGAGGTATTTTCCCTTAGCTTGAACAGAAAGGTAAAATTCCCTTGAATCTCTTTACTTTTACAAGTGCCCCATAAAATCTAACAAACCTTTTGCAGTGATGATAGCAATGGTAAAGAGGGGGTGTGCAATCAGTATTTGTGAGTTGGACAGGTTGTTGTTTATCTACATTTCACTACACAGCACTTAGTCTGTAAATAAAAAGGACACCACTGGATTTATGCATCCAAATTGGCAAAAATGAAGGACTGTATCATTTTTAAGAATTTTAAGGAGAGTGGGAGAGGAAGGGAACACAGGTCACTGACAGAAACAAATCAAATTAACAGTAAGACTTGCACTTGCAAAGAGATTGTACCTTTCAGAGTGGGACACGAGAGCCCTCCACATTTTCATTAACAAAAGAACTCACAACCTACTATTTCCAAACAATCCGCCCACAGTGTTCAGATCAAACACCCAAACTATCAACACTGTGGGAACAAAAAATGTAGCTCGAGCTTAATTTGGTTCATTTTTCCCCTTTGTAAAGCACCACACATCTTAGCCTGATACTCATTTTGCCTACAACTCTCTACCTGATTTACATTCACATGCCAAGATACCTGCTATCAAATTTGCTCACACCATTTCCTTGTAGACCCCAAGAGCCAAGAATAGAAAGTTAATGTTGGTAGTTTAATGCCTTGAGAGGAAGAATTAAAAGCTGTTCTCCTGGCATCAAATTAACCCCAGCTTGTTTGAATATAAAGTATATAGCAAGGGGTGAGTCCTTTGATCCTTATCAGACGGGTGAGATATGCCCACATGTACCGAGATTGAGATTAGCATGAATTTACATAAAACTGTGTGAACAATACAGACTTGTGTGGAAGACTGGGTTCTATGAGGGAATATAAGCACACACACTGCCCACGGGCAATCACTATTCAGTAGGAATGGTCACGTTTGTTCCACGTGATGGATGAACAGCAGATTAACTGACAGTGTTTTGACACTAATTTTGGAACAGATCCTTGAAATAAGGTGAAGTCTAGATAATGGGGTCAAAGAAGTTGAGGATATGAGCTTACTGACTCCAGATAATAATTTTCTCAGTTTTTACCCCATTCATAAAGCCATATCGTTGGTGTATGTCCTACTTCACCACCTCCAGAAGTTCAGGAGAATGAGGTCCCACCTGTGGCCCTCTGGAAGCTCCCCTAACCTAAAAGATTTCCAACATCCTCAGAGCAGGGTAAAGTGACCTGGACTTTGGGCTTTGGCACCCAAAGCGCTGAGAAAAGTCTTCTGGTCTTAGTCCACAGTGAGAGGATCTTCACCAGATTTCTCTGCTGAGCTGTTAGACTCTGAACCCAAAGGTGCAGCTCACTCTCAGGAACAAACCAGCATCAGGCTTACAAACTAAATGAGCTACAAGTTGCTGCCGCCTTTTGGAAAATTGCATTCCTCCATGCAAAAGTTTGGTTTACTTTTTCCATGCTTAAATTTGGTCTAGCCCATTTATGGGAGATTAGAAGAGATCTTATTCTGTCAGGAACAGAGCTTACTGGTTAATAATCAGTGATTAGTGTCTCAAGCAAAAGCATGCAAGATGATCTGGTCATAGAGGATGACATAAGCAGACAGCACTGTGGATCCTACCACAAAAATAAGATGCAGTCTCCAACATTATCCCCATTTGGCTCAGAAAGAGATGGCGGAGCTTCCGATGGCACCATTATTACAATGCGTTACCAGCATTTGTGAAATGTCCTGGTCGCAGTGTCTCAGCACGGTTGAGGCTGGAAGGGATGCCTGGAGATCGCCCAGTCCGACCCCCAGCCCAGAGCAGGATCAGCCAGAGCAAGCTGCTCAGGGCTGGGTACGTCGGGTTTTGGGCGCCCCTAAGGACACAGACTCCACAACCTCTCACGACAACCCACACAAGTGTGGACTACCCTCATGGTATTTATTCTGGTTTTATTCTCTTCACGTTCCATTCCCTGTACTGTTACGCCCGCCCCACGCACTGCTTTGCTCCGCTGTGTGCAGCACCGGCCGGTCCAGCCCTCAGTGCCCCACTGCGCCCCTACTCTCTGCGGGGCCTCCCCGCTCCCCAAGATGGGCTTCCCTCCTCCTCCTCCTCCCTCCGGGCTGCATGGCAGCCAGCCACCAGAGCAGGGCTGTCACCTCAACAGGGTCGGCGAGTGCCGGGAGATACCCTGGGCTGGAATACGAGGGCATCCACATGCAAGGGAGGAGAGGAGAGGGAAATCCTGGTGCCACCCTGTGCTATGGTACCCACCATGGGTGTAAAACCCACCCTCTCCTTCCCCCTCCTGCCTGACCAGAGCAGACAGGGAGTAGGAACTAAACCACCGCCTATCCCTTGCACAGGTATGGCTGTATTTGATGGTTTCACGATACAGCCCATGGCTCTGCCTCCTCATGCTCCCGCACACGCGTCAGCCCTGGGTGTCACTTGGGCAAATGTTTTGCTGGCCTTGCCCCCAGCGAGCGATGACCTCCAGGGACTCCCACCGGGAGAGACCCCTGCGCGCAGCCC
>NW_009604559.1:0-62460 GCF_000690535.1 Cariama cristata | reverse complement strand
GAACCGCTCCTTGTCATCAGCGGTTCCCTCGCGTTAATTATCCCCCTTTAACATAGCAGCTGTAATATTTTCAGGATTATACAAACAATGCCTGTCTGCTTATCTACTGAAGTTCTAATCTAGCCCCTCATCACCATACTTTCTGGGCTGTAATTATAACATTATTAATGGTTATCCATCCTCTGTGAAGTAAAGTAATCTTGACTACACCAGTTAATCAATACTTGGACAAATGAACTGAGCTTTTCCCTGGGCTAGGACAAGTAATTGTAATTATGAGATGTGATCAGCTGGTGAAGTACAGTTACTAACACACGCATCTGGCAGAGAAGTGAAGTTCTAAATATCTATCAAAAGGCTCTGGTTTCACAGAGACAGTATTTCTTTAAGTCTAGTTAAGCACTTGTCAGAAATGATTAGCTTCAGCTAATCAGTTATCATCCCTCTGATGAATGACAAGCTAGAGTCTAGTGGACCGGCTACTGAGATCCCTTGCTGGCACCACTGTCCATCTGTCCATGCGAGCACTGAGCAGAAGGCAACCCATTCGCATCAAGGTCACAGAGCATCAAAGGGAAAAGCATCAGAAGGCAGAGTGAATACAGACCAAAGAAAACAGTAATTTACTGCAAGTCTTGAACACTTTGAGGCATCTGGTAGTCAATACGGGTTAGTTATGTTATGTTTGCTCTGCTTTCTGCATGAGAACCACACATGCAACTCCACAGAACCCTGGGCAGCAATTACAACACAGGACACCATGGAAAAATCTGCTCGGAAAATAATCTGGCCTCTTTAATTTACACATACACACACTGAAAAATAAAAGTTCAACTGTATTGCCTAACGAAGGAGCCACACACAAAATTAATTAGAGCAAATGGCAATTTAAACACAGAAGGGAAGGAGGGCAATAAAATATCAGTTTCCTTGTTTGCTTTAATCTTCCAAAAAGACTAGAATAGGTTAGTCCTTGGTTTGGGCTTTACAGATCCCACTCGTGGGAAATACCCAACAGTGACGGACGTGTGCAGGCTGCAAGCACCAGGCAAATGTCTGTAAGTAGATGTACTGTCTGTCATCTTCTAACAAAATATTTTTCAGAAATAAAAGTTCTTTCTGCAGTAGCAAAGATGAAGCCACCTTCTGAAAGGCAAACACGACCCACCTTTCACCATGCTGTAGCGCTCCAGGTAAATGAAAATAAGCTTGCAGGAGGGACTCACAGGGAATAAATGCTGTCTACGGAGTGCCAGGGGTGCTGGACGTGGAGCGGTCACTCTCTTGACCTTGGTGGTGCTGGAAAGGGAAGGTTTCTGTTTGCACCACTTGCTTACCAACAGAGGGAAAACATTTTTTTTTCCCAGTTTGTAGTTTCTTTCCCTTATGCTATGCCCGGTAGAAAGCAGAAGCTCAGAGAATCCAGAGAACTCTGCTGCAGCTCTCCAGTCACAGCAATGGCTTTGTGCAAACTCTGCCCAGACTTAAGCCAGCCCTGTGGCCACCACGACCTATACTCCTTAGCCCAAAGAGTTACCTAACTGCCAAGGACCGTCACACCACGGTGACTCTTTGAGCAGATTCGTCCTGCTCCCTCAGATATGTGATTTATTCCAGAGCTAAAAAAAAAATAGAAGGTTTCACTTAGATTCAGACAACTGCCAAGGTTTGCCTGGAACTCGCTACGGTCAGAAAGATACAGGGTGAGAGCCATCCCACCGAATGGAGACACCCACTAATGCTGCATGTGCAGTAACTACCCACAGCTAACTTTACAGAGAAAAGCACTCACATTTCATATCATCCTGAAGTAAACACCTCACAGGACTAATTTGCCGCTGTTGCCCCGTATTCACTCCTGCAATCCAAAGAAAACGCTGCCTTTCTCTGTTTTACAGGGAGTGGATTAATTGTACCACTGCAAACCCCAGCCACGAAGCCCGCGCTGCCGGCTCGCCCGGCAAACCCAGCCCAGTGTGGCAGTGCCCTTCCAGAAAGGGCACCAGTAAAATCTCCCAGAGACTCAGCAGACATTTAACCAGGCACCTCCATCCCAGTGTCATGGAGGGAGGGAGCCCTGGAATTGAGGATTCTCCTCCTGTGCACGGACAGAGGTAGCGATAGATTAGGATTTATAACAAACTGACAAGAGAAGGACTTATTTTTCCTTAATGTGCTACAATTAGGTAATTCTTCTGCTATTGATAATCTTAAATCTCTCTTCCCTACCAAAGTCATGAAGGCTGTTTTTGTCTAACCTTCTGCCTTTCTCTATTATATCTATAAGAAAAAGGCAGATACCTTCGCTCTGCTATGCAGAGTTCCTCCTTGGGTCTCCAGGAACAACGTGCAAAATGGGTGCTATGAAATTCATGCTCTTCAGTTGCTCTGAAGCCACTGACGGGTGCTGTTCCCAACAAGGCAAGACCCCTCCGCTGCCCGCCCTACCTCCTCAGCAATATCCTAGATTTCATGGACTGCTGCTGCTGCTGCCGCCGCCATCAATTTCAGTGGTTCGCAGACTAAAAGCATTTTTAGCATCAACTTTATACTCAATTGTTTATGGTCAGCGTAAGGGGGAGACTCAAGACTCCCCCGTGAAGTGACAGTCTCATCACCATCCAGCAGAGGGGCTGCAACAGGTAATTGCTGCTACTGACTTCTAGTTTTTTAACATTTTAGCTATGCAATTTGAAATAAGACTCCTAAATCCTCAGCTATGCAGGCTGTTACTCTTATTAATAGCTTTCATAACCATCTTTATAGCCATCGCCTTCTTCCACCCAATCCATTGACTCTCACTGGATTTTGAAAGCTCTACTGAATTTATATTTGGGGACCGGGATTGCCCTTTTACAACATATTTGTCCCGAATCTCCTTCTAAATAGCCCTGACAAGCACTAATATATCATAAACAGTCAGTATTAACAAGCGACTAATTACATTCTTCTGGAAAGCTGTTCCATTCAAACACTCTGATCCCATGAGCAAGAAATGCAGGCAGCCGGGGCCAGCTCACAAACATTTCCAGATTAAAAACTGAAACTCCTTATAGTCCAAAAGTGATTTCTGTTCTCAATAAAACCGGGGTTAAAGGCAGAAAAATGTCACCCTGTCTTGTAAAGCAGCTTAGCACATTTACCAAATGCCTCTGGGAGAAGCATCGCGTTTTCACCAGAGCTTTATGTGGCCAATTCAGCTGTAACAGCTCTGGCTACTTTACTATCGACAATTTGACAAGTGGACTCAAAGAGGAAATGTTTTGTCATTTCCTTTCACAAACCTGGACGGGGAAAACATTAAATAGAAATTGAAAACCGAGTTCCTTTGGCATTTTTCTTTTGGAGTTACTTTCCCAGGGAATTTAACTTCTTTTTTAGAAGAGTGTTCCAACAGACCACTGGAAAGGTAACACTTCCTTCATTTCCCTCCCCTCCAGCCTTAAACAACCAGGGTTTATACCATTATTTTTATTCTTTTCAGATACTGCAGCCTTGCCTGTTTATAAAATGTAAGAGGTAGACAGATAATTGTACTATTTCACTAGTAAACAGGGAGCTGAATATGAAACTGAGCTCAGAACGGGAAACCCTGTCAGCGTGTTGGTGAATCATTGTATGAAACAAATTGTTCACTTTCTGTTCAGTCCATTAGCTACAAGGATGGAAAGAATTGCTCTCGCAACGCATAATGCTGCAATCTCCTATATTCACTTAGCACTTCCCCTTTCCCTTCTGCAAATCAGAGGCACTACATTTGAGATTTAATTCGCTCCCTCTAACCACGTTTTCATTCCCAACTCTGACAAACCAAGCTATCGCTTGGTGAAAATGCCACAGCTTTTACATGGCGTTCATGAATACAGTGCTCTTCCTCTCCTTTGGAAATAAGGTAATGGCAGGAAAACACAGAGAATTACACGGAGGCCCCTGCGCTATGCAGCGGCAAACAGCCCCCCTTCTGATTCCTCTGAGCTTTTTGAGAGATGCCGTATCACAACTGAATTCACATGAACCCCATGTCATTTGTATGCCAGACTTTGTGCTGACATTGTACGTCTGGGGGAGCTGTTGACATTTTTAATAGTCCCCAAGCGTTAGGCTTCTTCCTAAGCAAGTTATTTAAAGCAATTCTGCCTCTGATATGGGGCAAAGAAGATTATATTGGTACAACTGAGAGCCCCAACTATCCCGGAGGGCTTCACTCCAGCCAGGAGGCTGGCCTTACCACCCCAGGCAGACCCGTGAGCTACCACGCTGTACTCATCCTCGGACCTGCCCCAGGCTGCCCACCTCTGCACGGCGATGTCCCGCAGGGAAACAGCAGGTCCTGGGTGTGCCCAGCAGCGAGAGCTCAGGCAGCCCTTCAGATCCACCGTCGGGTATCGCTGGCCTCGGCGACGAGGGGGTGAGGCTGGGCAGCTGGGAACCATCTCGCCGGCAGAGATTTCGCAGGACGACTGCAACGGGGGGCAGCTGGGAGAGGATGCCTGCATCTTCTACACCTGGTACTTACCAGGATGGTGCTGGTGGGCCTCTAGGGAGCTTTTTTTTTCAAGCAGAAGGCAAGTATGAGAAGAAAAGATTTGAAAGGAGAGCTATGAAATAAAATTCTTGGCACTTTTCAGCCTCTCTTTACTACCTTTCCTGCACAAGTGACAGCAGATGCTAATTGATCCTGCTACACAGACACCCAGAGACAAAGCCGAAGGAGTTGCTCTGTAAAAACAAGTCACAGAAGACAAACAGCGGTCATTTGGGGTTACAGAAGCAGCTAGAAGTGGGAGCTCTCCTCTGGGACTCAGGTGGCTTCGTAACTTCCGTCCCTGTTATTTCGCATGGGCCAAGAGTCTTCCCTTGGATGCACAAACTGTGCTGACCAACACTGGGAGGAAGCAATGAGATCTCAGAAAAGACCAGACCTCGTTGCCTCTGCATCTTCTGCACACTGCGTTTCTATTCTGGAGATAACATTGCAAAAGAGGCTTTTAAAAAATGCCTGCAAATGAAGTAAGGAGCAGGCCTTGCATGCCTGACTTACGGTTCCAGCTCCTGCTCCAGCAGGCACAGATCTATCTCAGAAAACAGCGGCTGGATTTGAGACCTGAAGGTAAAATGCAGCCTTTCAGTTCAGTAACTATGAACTCTATTTTGAGCTACTTCTAATTGAACTGACTGGCACTGGCACTAAAATGCCCCTTGGAACATGTGCTGGTTTTGCAGCAGTTGAGATTTTGAGTCCCTGGATCCCATCTGATGCGAGACGCTTGCTTTTTCGTAACTTTACCTGCAAATCACCTACGAGGGGTAATCGTTAAAAGGGAATTCAACCAAATTGATCCTCCAAATTCTGCTAGAGTGGCAAATCCACTGTGTGCGTAACCTTAAACTCATTTACCATTAACTGGCCTTACTCACTTCCCTGAGGTTAGCAATTCTCTACAAGGAGGGATGGGGAGGGAGGGGAGCGTTTTAGGTGTACCCATCAGTTGTCAAGCCCTGGGAAATGACAGTATCACATCTTTAGCATTACTCTACTTTCATGTAAAGTAGCAAGACTCAGTAGGGAGTTTGGTGGCAACAAGAAATGCTCGAGGCAGAAAGTGCTAAGAACATCAACCATTCCATAACTAACGTATCTATAATCCTTACAGAAAAATAAAATGGTAACACATTTCAAAAGGTATTTTGCAAAAGAAACAGAAAACAAAACTGATTTAATAGGAAATAAAAGTGATTTTTATTTGTGCCTTGCTGGTCTCAAATCACCCACTTTGTCTCCTGTGGGGAAGCAGGGCTGTTTGACTCCAGAGTGCTTTATTGCTGCTCTGTTATCAGAATTGTATTCACGCTGGAGCTCACGCAGAAGCCAGGGATGTAGGCGTATTTGGGTTGTGTTTCAGGTCATGTGCCAGTTTAACACGGACTGAAAGCTACCTCCTGCTGCTTTGCAAACTTAATTCTTTTCCTCTAAGGGTGGAGTGTGGCAACAGCAGCTTGTTCTCCATTATTTTTCCTGGACATTTGAAATTGCTGACTACAATAAAAAAAACGTCCACTTGAATATCCATCACCCACTCGCATTTTAAAGTACGTGACTATATAACCCGTTGCAGACTTATTCCACCTGAATAGTCCACTCCGGGCCAAATCCCAAGAAGGTACCAGGACTTATTTTTAGTCTCACCTTAACATCTCAGCTGTTGGCAAAGAAATATGAATTCTTACTCTAAGGTGTTGGAGGGCCTTCTTAAACTGAACGTAGTTGTTGCAAAATGTTTTGAATAGACATCACTGAATTCTGACTGTTTTGTGTTTACTTACATTTTCTCTAGGACCAGATACAAAATGAAACAACACAGGTTTCATGGAGTATTTCAACTGAGGAGGACATTATTTAGCCTCCAAGCTCAGTTAAGTTACAGGAAATTGCCAATAAGGACGCCAAGGACATCTCTACAGCCTTCACTGTGCCAACCAGAGGGACTCATTACTAATAAACATTTGCTAGTATAACCAGAATCTCTTTCTCAGTTCTGCGTCTCAAACGTACTTTGAACCCCAGAAGATGAATCTGTCACTGTTGACCTATTCTTCACTGAGAAGGCAAGACAACAATGCCAGAATTACTCCCTTTGCAAATTATTTGGAAATCTGACAGTGGTTCCTACTGAGATAGAAGGGAAGCTGCCATACGCCTAAAAAGGCATAGATTGTCCTGCTGAAACAAAAAAAGAAGAAGTTTCCAGGTTGGGGTGGAAAGCTGATTTCCTGAATAGAAGAGCATTGCATTGATCCTTACCTGGCCCTTAATGTGACAGCGGGCTGAGCAGCAGCTGTGGTCCCCAGTTTCCCTGGGCAGCTACGTCAGGGGTCTGAACCAAAGCTCCCTTCTGGACTACACCAGTGGGTTTCTTTCCCCTGGAAATCAGGGGAGTTAGGGAGAACAGGCTGCTCTGTGCCCGGATTTCATCAAGACAAGGTTGACGTGTGGCTGCAGCACTCAGGCTCAGGAGCCTCGAAGAGCTCCAGGTTCTCCAGATTGTTCACAGGAGCACAGTCTTCCTGACAGCCTAAATGCCACAGATAGAATGAAATACGTATTTCTCTTTTGTTTATAAAGTTGAGCAGCTTGACACTTTGTGTACAAAAAGGAGAAACGCCCGTTGCTCACTGTCAGTCTTCTCCCTCTGGGTAGCTGTAACTAGCAGGGAACGCACACAGAGCTCTCTCAAACGGCCTATGAACTTCAACCAGAGCACCACGGCCAGCATTTGGGGCTACACTCAGACTACGGATCTTACTCATTCCCTAAGGGAAGACGGAAAGATGAAGAACCACTCTTGAGGATTGTTCAAAGACCAAAGGAGGAGACAGAGATGCAGGTGATGTACAAATGCTCCGCAGTGGTGGCTCTTGACTGTTACGACTTTTGTGAGCTGGCTGGAGCTCTTCATGAGCAGGCTGAAGCCTTTCCAGGCAGTCGCTCTAAGGGAATTCAAGATCTCATATAGCCTCTCCCTTGGTCTCAAGATGAAACTGATTGTGCGAACATCATTCCTGAGAGACAGCAGCCTAACCTGTTCCCTTAAAACACGATGGAAGCTCTGCTGTCTCCCTAGGCAATCTGTCCCCCACGTTTCAGCGTTACAGAACTTAATGCTCCTTTCCTGCAATTTAAGTCCACTAGTTCTTGAGGCTGGAGAACAATTTGTCCCTTCCATTTTGCCACTATTATTTTTATGTGTTTGAAAAAGGTTTATCATGCCTCCCCTCAGTTTCCCGTACTCCAAACTAAGCAATCCCAGCTTACCAGTTCATCACACAGAAGCCAGGCTGCTGCTGGCTGGTGATAGCTTTCAGTAAGTGCTGACTGGGCTGGATTTGTACCAGCAGCCCGTAGGTGAAAGCCTTCGGCAGCTTCAGCTCTCTGAGCCAGACTGTCCTTTCAAAGATGTGAAACTTTCTTCTGCAATCCATTACAGTGCATCAGTAAATATACACTGCAGTACAGTAAATTTCTGGAATTTTCTCCATCACATTAGGATACCATAACAAGAAGAAAGGAAAAGACACCTTATTTTGTGAAAGTGTACTGACAGGCTAAACTTAAAAACAGGCTTCTAAACAGGTCTCAAAGGGTAGAGAGGGAAAACACAACATATGAACACCTTCCCCACTCCACACCCTCTACCGAACAAATGAAATGAAATGCATGAACCATGTCTTGGTTTGCAAATGAAACTTGGTATTTGTATTTGCTGCAATGTGTCAGAGTGTTGTTTTTCATTTTAGACTTTGCATGGTAGTAAACACTGCAATGCTTTACATTCATTAAGCTCGGGCCCATTTACTCTGTGCAGGCAAAGCAAGTGCATATATCTCAGACTCATAAAGCATCAGTTCAGAATTACACAGGAAATAAATGAGCCTAAGCCAGAAGTCCAATTTCCAGAGTCCAGCTCACTAAAGCTAAACAAGCACCTTAGATAAATATGGCCTGTTTTAAATGAAACGTTAGTGTAATTTGATAACTGTCAATAATTCCCTCATTATGCCTAAATGAGCTTGTCATCCAAGGAGATTGCTGCATGGCTGATCTTAATTTGCTAATAAAAACCGCAGAGAAGAATTTCGGCTAAGCTGGAACTATTTTGATTCATAAAAGTGCAATAGTGCACTTTTTAAAGCGTTCCTTCCCAGTCCTGGCTCCTGACTGGCTGAAGCCCAAAGCCAGTTTGCTCTGCAGCCTGTACGAAGGCAGCTTTGCTATGTAAGAACAATGAGCAATTGTCTCTCTAAATCACTATTATTCCTTAGCCCATTATATTTAATTTATTTTTAATCATGTTGTATAATAGAAATAAAATCACTGGATTAAGCATATATCTAGCAGCAGGAGCCCATTATCCTTTGACAATGTTCTGTTTCATTGACATTATATCTTCATTGTAGACAGTTTCCTTGCCATCATTAGTCCTAAAATGACTATTGGATTTGAAGGGTTTCTCCCTAATCCATAATAAGATTTACTTGCTAACAGCACAAAACAAAACAAAGATATGCTTCTATTGTTTTACTGCTGTGGAATTATTATTTTAAGCTACTCAGAAAAGTAAAGAATAAATCCAGATACTATAAGTATTTAAAGTTTTCCTGCATAATTCTGATTCAAAGGAAAGCCTCAGTAACTTCGTAAGCTTTGGATCTTTTTTACTCACCTTGGCTTTATTCTACTTAAGCAAGCAACAATACTTTGTCAGTTCTTGAACTGAGTAAGATCTACTATTCCTTGCACAATGATTTTTTCAGATCAGTTAAAGCAAATCTCAGTACAGTCCATTTTCTCCAGAAAGGGCTATAAAAGGTTCATCAGATTCCATAGGAAGAAAGAGGGAGAAACTTCCATGCCAAGGCTGCCGGCGATTACTCTGTGCTAAGTGCTAGCTAACAGAGTCAGCACTAATATCGGGAAGTTAAAAAACTCCTCCAGCGTCCTGATCCCCATGGGATAATTCAACAGCTCTTCATTTGTACCAACAGCAGTCACAGCTAAATCTAAAACCAGATTTTTCCACACTCTATTAACAGCAGCATTAGAATGCAGCAGGGACCATCCAGAGAAAAGAGCGTTTTGTGTTATCTCAGTTATCTTTGAGGAGGTGGCAGGTTTCCCTGTGAAAATTATCCTTATAGATTGCCTCTTATTTAAGGATATGCTGGCACTATCAAGTGGTGCTCTTTTTATGCTGAAATTGCTAGCAACACTTAAAGAGTATCTGCACAACTCTTTCAGGTGGGAGAGCAGCTTCAATAGATACGTATTTTCCATCTATGTAGACAAGCTACGACACCTTCACCCATACTGGCATGATCTGCATAAGCCATGTGGTTCCCATTAAGAAGGGTCCATATAATATAGTCAACTCTCCACTATCTTGGCTAATAGGAGAATCAAATAACCCAGATAAAGGAAAGACATGTATAATTATTGCTTCCAGATAACAGTCAGCTCAAATATTTCTGCACTGAGCTCCCCAGACAGAGCTTGTACTTCTGTCAGATCTTGCTAACTTAAGAGTTTATTAACTCAGGC
Source organism: Cariama cristata (assembly GCF_000690535.1). Classification (NCBI taxonomy): domain Eukaryota; kingdom Metazoa; phylum Chordata; class Aves; order Cariamiformes; family Cariamidae; genus Cariama; species Cariama cristata. The sequence continues at coordinate 52,364 of NW_009604559.1, read as the reverse complement.
ATTACCTGCATCCATCTGCTATGAGCTAGGCAGCTTGAGTGTTTCTATGATTTAATCACCGCACAAGTAATCTACTAACTGATAATCGTCTTGGCTATAATTAAATAACAACTTCCATATTCACCCTTTTATATGTGCTGATACTGATACAGCATAGACCCAGTCATGCATGGCCATGTCAAGGTTGAACGTGGCATAATGAGGAAAGGCAAATTACGCATGAAATGCAAGAGTTAGTTAAAAAGACAAGGGAATGCAGAAGGCACACAATGATGTAGAAGGGCTTTATATTCACATCCAACAACCCGGAATTAACACAAGCACTTCCTCTCTCATTCCCAGATAGCCCTCGCAGAGGAAGTGTGCTCAGGACTGTCGCAGGTAACACATGAACTAGAACTACCTTTCTACATGAATTGTCAGAGGGTTTTTTTTATTGTGTTGCAATTACTCAGCCACGTTGAACATTTGTCAGTTGTGAGTTCTCATAATCTATAATCTCCACAGCCCTTTTAGTACTGATACATAGCCTTCCCGATCTCAGCATTGGTAGATAAATTGTATTGTTTCGTCACAAGAGACACTCAGTTCTGTTACAGATATATGGGCAAAACATTGCCTTCACCACTATAGAAAGAAACACAGATTCTCTTACAAAGAAAATGAAAATGTTGCTAATAATTTTTTCTGGATTCTTATGGGAGGAAAGGGATTATAAAGAAATAAACTCAGACTTAATGAAATCAGCAACATCATTTCTTATACATTGAAGTGAATCATGGAAACAAAACCATCACCAGCAAAATTTTTAATGGGTGTACTTGTACACGACACTGTGTTGAGCTTAATGAAATCAGCAACATCATTTCTTATACATTGAAGTGAATCATGGAAACAAAACCATCACCAGCCAAGTTTTTAATGGTGTACTTGTACACGACATTGTGTTGAGGAATTGACGATTATATTCTGCCACATTCCATGTTGCATTTACGAATTAGCATTGCCTTGGTTTGTCTGCACATTACAATTAGACAGAGCTACACAACGATGCAAGCCACAGGCCAAGCTGTAAAGGGAAAACTGATGGGTCTGAGAGGTTAGCCATATCGTATGATGTTACTAGACTGGCTACCGAAAAAGCAACTGACAGCAAATCACAGTGCTACACATATCAAATCCCTAAATATCTGTTCATTTTGCTTAAAGCATCACATACGGTGTTTAGATCGCTGCGCAGGTCCTGGACAACATTTTCTATACTCCTGGTATCCTTCAGAATCTCAATGCTTTGCGTATATGGATTGAAATACACAGAGAAGGGACGATTGATTGATTTGGCAAAGTCCCTGAAAGAAAAAAGAAAGTTAACACCTCTTTCTTTTCGACTGCTAAAGAAGAAAAAAATTAGATTTTTCAGTCAGGGGAAATAATTTACCTCATCTTTTCTTTGGCTTCTTCAAAACTTTCCGAAACAAAGTAAGCTTCCTGGAAAGTAGTGATAAGGCATTCTTGCAAACAGGTTGTCTTTGGATCAAATGTTTTCACATTGGCCTTGTCAGAGAGAGCATGCTGCAAAATACACCACAGGATCTGTTAAACCATATTTTGATACTGCTGTGTATCTATACAACTGTTCATATATACAGCTTTTACATTGCTGTGCTGTATGTTTCCCATTAGTTGGTAGCCTCTCTTGTTTTACATTCAGTGTTTTTTCAGTTTGAACAGAATAAAACATTTGTTACTTAAAAAAGCTCTTTTTATGAGAGTAATTTTTTTGCCCAAAATAATTATTAAAATAATAAAGAGTAGATTAGAAATGCACCTGCCATGTAGGCAGACAGACCTAAATGTTCAGCTGGAAATAGGAAAATCATCTAATAAACATTCCTGAAAAATTATCTATACAACTATAAATATGCATGTCCCCAAAATGTCACTTAACTGGCAGACTTGATCATCGTCGTGGTGGTGAATTGAGTCTGACCAAACCATTCACATAATCTGTGCTTTACCTTTTCAGGCCAAAATCATACTATTTTCCTGACAGTGAGTTTAAGAATGAAACTATGTATCTGAAAACCCATTAAATAACACCCATTTTTTGTGTGCTGATGAAATGCATCACCCTTTTGCCACATAACCCCGAGTAATAATGCTCCATATAGTACTGCAAGAAAAAAATAACTAAACAGACATAGACAAATACAGAGCAGACACTCAGCAGATGAGGCATCAAATGCTGCTACTCAGAGAAGAGATTTCCAACTAGCCTTTATATAACTGGCACAAGCCACCAGATAGGACACAAAGGTTTGAAAACTGAGAATCAGGTACTGAGACGTTCTCCAACAATCTTCTTCTAGCTCCCCTTTCCATTTGAATACTTGTGTTAGCTTTTGGATCTACCTTAACTTTTAGAGCACACACATTTTCACTCTCAGTGCTCCATACAGAAGTACAAGGTAAGGAAGGAGAGCATATTTAGGTCAACTTTCACCCTTCCATGGTCCCCCAATATCTATCCATAGTGAAGATGTGCATGAAAAGCATAGAGAAAGGACAGGGAGGGAGCAGATCCCTGAGGTCCGAAGGTGCCTCATTTCTTTATTTTCTTTCTGCATGGACATTCTTTATAGCAGAGTAAGGTATTAACCTTAAGGTATTCACCACACCTTTTATCTGAGCTCTTGCTTAGGCTTATTCCTAAATCCCTGTGAAAGGCTCTGAAAATATCACACTGGCTCTCAACCTGCAGTCTCCAAATAACAGGACATAAAACTGGAACAAGAACCTCTTCCTCCCATCTCCTCTCTCTCCAAAAATAAAAACATGAAAAATTAATGCATGGAATCTTAAAATGTTGGGCAATTAACTTTCTTTAGTACATGTAACTTTTCCTTCTCACAAGGTTTGCTGTTTCAAGCCAGTCATCAGCTAAACACGTTTGAAAACAAAAATAAAAAATGGTCTGTCTTAACCAGCACCCTCTTCTAAATGGATTGCAGGAACAGGCTCACCTTATTAGGCCCCCGTCTATATCCCTGTTATCACTTGCTCCTTGCAGAGCCATGATGTGGTTGAGTGCCTCTAAATTCAGGTTTTTACCTCCTTCTATCGAAATGAATTTGTTTTTCTTGACTGGGAATTATAATAGGCTCCATGGGAGGTTAACTATAGATAAAAACATCTCCTCTTAAGGTGCCTTTGTACTTCCAGGTGAGACTTGATGCCTCAAATGTCTAAAGCAAGAAGTTTTAAAACTCTGAGTGGATTGAGTGAAGCTCTGTGCAGGGAATCAACAGAGTGATATGGGCCATGTTTTTGTAGGAGCTGAATCAGTAGGTGACCGTGACCGTGACCACTTCTGGTTCATGGATTCTTTCCTGTACTGTGACAGCTTCAGCAGAAAGGGTGACAGCGTTGTCCTCTCCTCTTCTCCTCCACTCACTAATGGCCTCTGCCGGGCCAGGCCTAGTCCTTGGGACTGAAGCCATCAGAGGCGAGAAGGGATTCAGCCTGTGGCTCCTACATCATGAACAACTGCTCTAATTACTGAGTCCTAATTTTATAAAAGGGGGGAGTTTAAAGAGAAGCAAAAGTTAATTCTTTATCACAGAGGATGTGCCCTGAGAAAGTCATTCTGGTTATTCTCCTCAGATTATCTATATGCAATTACTCCTACTTTCTAGATGCCAGTTTAGTTTATGCATGAGTAGAGCTGCTGCTTCACAAAGGAACTCTGCAGAGACTGGGATGTGCAGACACCAGGAAACACACAACCTGGAAACAGAAGGTAAAGAATTCAGACATGCCTTCAAACTTAGGTGACAACTAATTAGTTATTCTTAGGATTGCAGTTTGGGAATGAAGTGGCTAAATTCTGATGAATTCCCACCCAAGACACCTATCTCCTAGGATATGGTCTTTTGCCTTTTGGTATTGTCATGGCTACCAAAGCGCTGGACAACATCTCTGCAAATCTGGATGGTGTTTTCAAATTCTGCAGCCTGGTGTCTGTAATGTCTACCACTGAGCTGATATGCTGACACCAACAATGCCAGAGTTCAGTAACTGAAGTGAGCCTGCAGACAAACCTTCACACAGACCATAAACGGTCTAGTGTGAACTAGGGTGGTCAGGACACTGACTCAAAGCCGACTAGAGCTTTTTCAGAAACATTACAGGGCTCCAAAATGTTGGTCCTTGGCACTCTCAACATTACAGAGTACAGAATCTCAACAAAAAACTTCGTCTGGCAAGTCCAAAGGCTTTCAAGCTCAGGCTTGTGGGGTTTTTTAATGAATGCTATTCACTTGTGTTTTGGTTGGACATTCAGTTCTTCGGTGAACTCAGATGAGTAAGTATCCAACACAGATTTCTCCATCAGAAACCTCTTCAGTTATCCACCTCCAAGGAGATGTCAAGGCTAATAATCATATGGAAACCAGCTTTTGGTCAAATAGATCATCTTACCATCATGTGGGTTTGTGATAAATGTCTCTAATGGCCCATTCATACAAATTATACTGCTTATGCTAATATAGCTATTTGTGATTCTCCTTCAGTTGAAGCAACAAGAGTGAAACTTCCAAATGAATCATCACTGATTCGCAGGAAAAGCAGCAGTATCGGACAACTGGACAGCATAAGAATTAGCCAACTACCCATATCGGAAATAAGCATAACACTAAAGAAACGCCTCCACTCCCTGCTAGATCACAGGTTAGGAGAGTGATCGAGGTACCTAACAACCATAGGTCTCTAGGGCCCAGGATCCATCTGTACAGGGATGGAAGATATAGCACAGGACTTAAAGAAGACTTAGACATTTCTGGAGTGGCAGTTGGAGAGCTGCTCAGATACACTGGGGCACCGCAGATGGCACCAGGCGTTTACAATGAGCAACCGTGAACCACTTCCTAAGTGACCACTATCACTGACACATGAAAAAAGAGTTAGGTCTTGTAATTTCTCCTTTGAGTATAAAAAACGGAGTGTAATAATACAACTTGGAGCTTTTCAGTTTCACAAAAGAAAAAAAAAACCAAAACCCAAAAAGCAAAATCTTCAGCTAGCAAGGGGAAAACTTGAGATGAGTTATAAATAGTGCACTGTCTGAGGAGTACAGGAGAGCAGAATAAGAACACAGGTGAGAAGTTGTCTGCGTGCCAGTACTGATTTTTATCGTCTTGTTATTCTAGGAAGGAACACAAGAGTCTTGGAAAACCTGCTCTTAAATGTTTCTCTGTTTACCTACAACACAGGTTGCAAATCTGATGGTGTCCTGATTTTACGAGAATTTTTTTATTTCATCAGTATAAGTTTATATATTGTTTAGACAAACAAGGAAAAGACTCTCTATTTAAAAAGAGCACTAAAATAAGCATCTGGGATCCAGGAGTTGTCTTCTCCATAATCTTCATCCTCTTTAGAAAACAGAGACAAAACCTGTATTTGAATCTTTTTGGTTATAAAGACGCTGAGTCTTCTTAACATAAATTATCATTAAAACAGAACATGACTGGATGTTGTATTTGACTTTAAAAATCTATACAGAAAGATTTGAAGTCCACCTCTCTGTTAAATATAGAAGCATATAAAAGGGATATATGACTTCATCTAGAGCCAAGTGAAGTTGATAGGAGACTCCTTTAATGAAAGAGTTCAAGAGAGCATCATACAAAGTAAATGGATTAAAATTTCTGAAGACATTTGGACTGCCTTTTAGAAATAGTTTTAATAATTGAAATGTACATTATTTCTGCCTTATCTCTAAGCCCCAAATATACACTGTGTAATAGCGTTAGCTAGAGTTAACCTGACTATATTAGGCAGAACATTTTATAACTACTTACTGTATTATTCGTTTCCCCCCAGGCTTTATTTTTAATCTTCTCTTTCTCCTTATTTTGTTATGTTTTTAAATTTTTTTTTGCTTGATGCTTCCATAGCATGTGCATCAGGAGTCGCATTTTTCAGAATCCGAAATGTGAAGTCTAAATATTGAGTGGGGAAAAAGACTTGAAGGGAATCCTATATTGACAGGCTGGTGTGCAGATTTCTCTGGCTTTTATAGATCTTTTTTGCTAAAGCTGTTGACCAGATTTGCAGAGTGGAGCAGGGTTATATAGAAATAGGGATGACTGAACAAGTCATTCGCTCATCTGAAAGGCCCAAATACTGCTGGCCACTTCCACCTTGCAAACAATCCGACCCATTTCTTTGTAGAAATTTCTAGAAATTATACAGAAAATTGGCCAATGTTTTGTTTCCTGTCAGTACTGTTGCATTGAAAAGAGAGCTGATACAGAGGGCAGCTGAAGAAAGGCTTTTCTTCTTGCTAACAAAGGCATATTAATATCAAATGCCTGTAAAGTCAAAGTAGCAAAACTCAACATTGAAACAAGATCTACCTTCCGAGTCACAAGGATAAATAAGTATTTGAACTCCTTCATAGAAGGGACTATGGGCTCACAATCACTACTGTCTTAAGAATGGCAGCAGTTATTGCTGAAAGGACTTCTTCACTCTGACTCCTATGAGAAGTATGGGCAGAGCACACATGAGGGTCAGACTTCATGGCCATGCAATCGGAGTCTCCTATTCATCTCCACTCACCAGAGAAATAGCTGGTATTGTTGTTATCATTTTCAAAGCAATTGCTGCCATTCATTAGGATTTCAGTTACAATCAGGATATTGATATAATCAGGATCTCAACTACAGTCTATTATATGAGCATTATCTTTCACACACCTTCAGGTAAAGGAAGAAAGTTTCCCTCCCAATAGGTGCTAGGAGGTAAGGGTGGAGCTAAGGGAGGTCGCATTTCCAGGAAACATCAGAGACTGGCAATGCAAGTTGATGAAAGGCTATGCACCAATGTCATGGGTGCCCAGATATTCTCCTTCCCAAACACCTGCTTGATGTGTCTCGTTGACAAGAAGCACACTCACTGCTAGGTTTCTGGTCTAGGAACAGCTTCCCCCATGGTCAGATTAGCAGAAAACTTAATAGGTTTTAGCATTTTTTTCCTTACCTTGTACCTTCTTTTCTACCCTGGAGCACAGTCCCACAAAGACTTTCCAGATATTTTTCACCTCACCAGTTCCTTCATGGAGACTGTGTCTATCTGTGGTATGGTGCTGTTCCATGCCTGCAGCACACAAGTGCTTAGTCTCTCAATAACCGAAATGTCTAACTTAAGTCCCTATGCTCGGTATATGCAAGATCTGGTGAAATTTAATAGTTTATTATACACAAGAGGTCAAACCAGATGATCTAATGGTCTCTTCTGGCTTCACATCTATGAAATATATATGTAGTGTAACAGAAAAGTATGTAATATTATTGATTTATGGCAAAATTATGATGATATATATGGCCATACCTTTGAAGTAGATCAATATAGTCCATTAATGTGCACATTATTTATTTTTTACTGTTGCTTTTCAAAAGGATTATTCTTTGCATTTATACTCTGAGATTATTGCTGAGTGAAGAACACAGATTTGGGATCACAAATGTGTGGTAACAAAATACGCGCTCCTGACAAGAATAATGTGTTTGTTTATGACACCGATGGTAGAAGATTTATTATGTTATTGACTATTCATTTCCTCGCTTTTATGCCCTTAGATTTTGTAAATGATGCAATAGGTATTTTCAGGGTCATCACCTAATGACCGTAACTGTTAGTTTAACTAAAAGGCCTGATTCTCTGCAGAATCCTGCAGAGAGTTTGGGGCTCAGCACTGAATGTTGTTGGGCCAGAGGAAAACAAGTGGGACATGTCCATCTCTTTGCATCTAACCATCTCTGCACTGTGGGTATAAAATATTGCCAGGTTGATTTAGAATGTTTCTGCAGCTGAACTATGCACTGAACTTAAAGTAACTGTAATGCAATCAAAGAAAAAAAATATCGGAGAAGGTAATTTCCTTCAACATTTTTTCTACTAATCAAAGAATAGCAATTTGACTAATGAGCTTCACCATGAATATTCTCAGTTACAGTTGAAACAAACAGCAAAAAGAGACAGCGATATTTCTGTTAAACTGCCAAGTAGTTCACTGAAAGCCAGCCCAGGAGGGTGGGAAGATGTTTAAACACAAATAAACAGCAGATATATTACAAAACAGTTTGTAAATACTATTCTGTATATGATTTCTAAAACCAAATGTTTATCTGAAAAGCCATCAGGAGTTCATTTGGTTCCTGGAAGACAGTACTCCTCCCTCTCCTTCCCTTTCCCTCCCATCTTGCCAACTGAGAGATGTATTATGACCCAAAATACTGCACTTGTGACAAAATACCTTTTGCTTGTTCCCTATGTTTTCTAGGCATAAAAAGAGGCAACAAATGATCCACTACAACTGCTCACACCGTGCAAGGTTAAACACTTTCACCTTTATAAGAATAGTGCTCTACATATTGTCACACAGGCATGTACTTCAAGTCTAGCATGAGTTTATATGCATTCTTTAATTTTAAATATGATTAATCTACTGAATCAGGACCTTAATAAATGTTGTTCTTTTAAAAACAATCACGAATCCATTGAAATACATTGAATTACTTACAACAGAATCATATCAGCTTTCCAAACATTTTTTGTGTGTATTAAAAATATATGCGCCTCTTCTAAACAAAGCTTTCAGAGCCCAAGGTACCCTCACCTGTTAGAACCTATGAGCCCCCTTTTACAAGAAATTCAGATTCAAACAGAAATAAGTTTTGTAGTTTATAGTTGCTTTGGTACTTCAGGCCTTACAAATCCATTTCATGCTTCAAGTGCTAGCTGATATTTCAAACAAAGCTTTTAGGTCAACAACACATTTTAAAAGTAAGATTTTTATCTTGAGAATTTTAACTGTTATTTGAAAGTCAAAATATTTACGTCCAACTATTACTTGGTTAAGTTTAAAAGAAAGTTGATTCTGCTTTAAGGGCACATACCTTTAATTCGCCAATAGAAGACAGAAGTCCTGCCCCATAAGCACGTAGTTGTCCTTCTTGCTTGCAAAGGCCAAACTCAATGGTAAAAAAATAGCACTGTAAAATATACAGATACATATAGTGTAGTAGTAAACAGGCACTTCAGCAATGACAATGGGTACCATATTCACTTGATTGCCCCACTTCTTTAGAATTTCATGTCTTTAATATAAATTCAAGTAAAGTATGTTATTACTGCTAAGTACTTTAAATGTCATGTTCTGCAGTAAGACAGCTTTGCACAAAAATGTGAGATTCTGCTTTTTTTTCTGAGCACCTAAGCAGTTCACAGGAATGGTCAGTTAGGAATAGACAAGCAAGATCATTTAGGTATCAAAGGCACTGATAGTAACATGCAGAGATTTTTGAAATCACCTGAAATAAATGAGGTGCCTTAAAATAAAATGCTGCAAGTCAGTTGGTTTGCCTGTCTAGGAACCTCTGAAGATCTCTGAGATCTAGTTTGGAGCACTCAGCTTTAAGCTCAAGATGATGCCACTTTAAAGTCTGGCACGTATTTAAGTGCTGTCTTAGTTAGAATGAACTTACTTCTATGTGTGTGCTTAAGAGCCTTCTTGAGCCGAGGCCTTAGTCTTCACTAGATTTTACTCTGTCATAAATGAAGAATTAATATGTCACTTGGCTTCTTAAATTACAGAAAAAAAATTACAGTCAGTCAAATGAGTTCACTTGACCAATCTATTACAATTGTTCTTTAGGTCTACACTCAATCAGGGAACATATCTGAGCTGTAAAACGGATGAGAACCTGTGACAGGGATGTGCTAAATCAGCATGACAGTACTGTATCTAATTTTGCTGTATCCACCCAAAGTTAAATGTTAGGAAGATCGTAAGAAGCACAGATAGCCCACCATCCACTCAATGCACAAGAAGACAGTCACTTCTGCCACTATGGTACTGAGTTTTAGTTCGGTTTTGTCATGACACATCAAGATTGCTGTTCAATGTCAGATCAAACAGTTGAGATTAAGCTAGTAACTATTTCAACATATAAGGGTTTTAGGAAGTTGATTTCTAACTTATACAAAAATACTGCATATATAAATACATATACACACACACACTCCCTCTATATACATGTGTGAATGTTTATAACGTTATCTGACAATTTCAGGTTTTGGGCCAACGGACGCAACTCCACTGAACCTAACAGATTTACATGTCTTCGCAGGAAATATGAATTTAGGATAAGAAACAACCCAGTATTTGGTACTAAATCTTAAGTTTTTCTGAATAACTTGAGAATGGGTCCTAACACGATGATTTTTTTTCATCCATTTCCTCCTTAAACCCCCACTCTTCCAGGCTGAGTATGATACTAAATGCAAAAGAGCAGAAATTAACAGCTCTTTTAAGTTCAACAAATGTTTAGAAATTGAGAAATGATTCATTTCTCTGCCTCTCATAAAAGTTCCTGTAGAGCTAGTGATTCATGCAGCACAGCACTATGTAGAAGGGTGTAATAAAAAAGAATAAAAACAGGAGCCCTGTGTCTGATCCAAACCTGCTAAGTCAGCTGGGAAGAAGGAAAGGTTGCAGTGACTTCAAATGTCTTGAGTCAGACTCCATCACAGCAGTCAAAGGCACAGATATCCACAAAAGGAGGTGAAAGCACAACATTGTCAAACAAAAGAAAAAAATCAAAGTTCCACCTCTGGCTTTGCTATTGACTTGGATAAGCCAAGCTGGCATAAAATTTTTCATGGGATGCAATGAGCTGATGTGACCACTTAGAGGAAGGTCAAGACAACTGGTTTCCAAAAAAGATGTCTCAGGGACAAACAGCCAGGTACACAAAATGACAAAGGCATCACTGGACGAGTGATGAGTGAAGCTGACACCTATCACCAAGAAGAGTGCAAACTTAGCTTCCCTGCCTAAATATTTTGCCAGAAAAACCTTCAGTAGGCTACAAGTCCTGGTTCTGTACGTGCCGCCACTGTCAGCAATGAACCACTCACCTTTACACTTAAATCCCACTAACAGCTTTGAATTTGCCCCCTCTCCCTCAACTCCCTTAAAAGAACTCAAGCAGGTGCTAGTTCTCACGCTCTGAACACGAACACTCTGACAGAAACACAGCAGGCCTGGGCTCCTCATAAAACACAGTGATCATGGTAATTTTCATTCTTAAAACCAACAACAGCTACAAAGGAGGGGGTCTGGTGCTTGTCTGTTACAGATCTCTAAGAGCAGCCATGACTTTGTCCCCTTATGTAGGACACCTTTACTGTAGACCTTCCTCAGGCTGAGGAGGACCAAACCGACGTCATGCTGCTCTCAGGAGAATGCCCACTCGGAATCTATAGGGTCAGTAGAAGGAGGGAAGAGAAACGCTCTCCAGTTCCCTGAGGATGTGCGCTCATGGGGAAGGACGGGGCAGAAGGCAGAGAGCCAGCACTGGCACAGGAGGGAGCAATCCCTGCTGCCCCGGGGTAGGGTGTTCACACAACAGAAGCACACCTTGACTTCACTTCCCTCTTGATGGACAGACAGCATGCAAAGAGGGACCTTTTTTCATTTAAGTTGAAAATTTATTATTGTTATTATAAAAGGGAATCATATTTAGGAGTCAACGCTTGCTGATGAGAGCCTATCTTCAGTATTGGTAAGACTTGCACTCTCAGTATAACTAACTCAAATAAAACACATACAAAATGACCAGATGATAAAATACGTCTGCCTACCACTAACTTATGGTATGAAGCCACAGCATTAAGAAAAGCCCTTCAAGTGAAAAGCTGATTTTTTTTTTTTTATAAATTGGCCATACACAACAACTACAATTTCTGTATTTGAGAGAGCTCTGCTTCCCCAAGAACATGAGATAGCTCACCCAATGCTGCCATCTTCAGATCCTTACCCAGCAATACACGATTGCCCCCACCCTCCCACCCACCGACAGACACGCAGAGGCGGCTCATTACCAGACTCCGCAGGCTTTGGCAAGCTGCGCTCTCCAGTCTACAAACATCGAGGCATATTGATAAGGAGGTTAAATATTAGAGAGGGACTTTTTATAGACCAGATGTATAAATACCCACTATATGCCTCTCTTTGTATGGTAAACTACACTGACTGTGGTACTCTATTATATATCAGGTAACTGCACTGGAGTGGGAACGACTGAACAAAGAAATGGCTGTTGAAAGGAATAAATTTTTTAAAGCCTCACCAGAAGGCAAAGGTTACATGTAGGCTGGTGAATACAAGCCCAAATGGGGGCACGCAGGCTCTCATGTTCGGATTTCAAATCTTGGACCTGTCTCTGGCATAGTCCCCAGCCTGCTGGCCCAGACACATCGCTCCTCTACAAGCTACAGCAATATCCTGTCATCTCCCTTTACTTCCAGTTCCACCTCATCTTTGGTATGAAGTGTGGCTTTGCTATAACCTACAGCTAGGCTCTTGAAGTAGGAAAGGTGTCTTTCCATGTTGTAAAAGTTCTGTGGTTCTTGAAGAGCCTTCCACTAAAAGGCCGTTCTGTTAGCCAAATCAGCAAAACAAGATGAAGAATCAAAGTGCCAAATGAAGGATTAAAAATAATTTTTAAGCTCAGAGACATCAATGTAATGATCAAGACAGTGCCAGGAGCACAAGACAGTGTACAGTATGATTTGAATTTATTTCTCTAACAAAAGTATCATAGAATCACAGAATGGTTTGGTTGGAAGGGACCTTAAAGCCCATCCAGTTCCAACTCCCCTGCCATGGGTAGGGACACCTTCCACCAGACCAGGTTGCTCAAAGCCCCATCCAACCTGGCCTTGAACACTTCCAGGGATGGGGCATCCACAGCTTCTCTGGGCAACCTGTGCCACTTCCTCACCACCCTCACCGGGAAGAACTTCTTCCTTGTATCTAATCTAAATCTTCCCTATTCCAGTTTAAAGCCATTGCTCCTTGTCCTATCACTACACACCCTTGTAAAAAGTCCCTCCTCAGCTTTCTTGTCGGTCCCTTTAGGTACTGGAAGGCTGCTCTAAGGTCTGCCCAGAGCCTTCTCTTCTCCAGGCTGAACAACCCCAACTCTCTCAGCCTGTCCTCACAGGAGAGGTGCTCCAGCCCTCAGATCATCTTCGTGGCCTCCTCTGGACTCGCTCCAACAAGTTGGAGAGCCCCAGAGCTGAAGGCAGCACTGCAGGGGGGTTCTCACCAGAGCAGAGTAGACAGGGAGAATCCCCTCCCTCAATCTGCTGGTCACGCTACTTTGGATACAGCCCAGGGTACGGCTGGCTTTCTGGGCTGCAAGCGCACATTGCCGGGTCATGTTGAGCTTCTCATCAACCAACACACCCAAGTCCTTCTCTTCAGGGCTGCGCTCGATCCATTCTCTGCCCAGTCTGTATTTGTGCTTGGGGTTGCCCCGACCCATGTGCAGGACCTTGCACTTGGCCATGTTGAACTTCATGAGGTTTGCAGGGGCCCACGTCTCAAGCCTGTCAAGGTCCCTCTGGATAGCATCTCTTCCCTCCAACAAGTCAACCGCACCACACAGCTTGGTCATTGGCAAACTTGTTCAGGCTGCACTTAATCCCACTGTCCATGTGACCGACAAAGATGTTAAACAGTCCTGGTCCCAATACCGACCCCTGAGGAACGCCACTCGTCACTGGTCTCCACTTGGACATCGAGCCGTTAACTGCAACTCTTTGAGTGCGACCATCCAGCCAAGTATATGAAAGATACTTTACAGTCATGCTCATGAAACACTATCTACACGGGTTCAAAAAATTTTAAATAGATCTATGGAAGAAAATCCTCTTAAGGGCTATTAAATACTAATATGGCAGATCTCTTCCTTCCAAGTTCCTGAATCAAAAGTCATTGGCCAGTAAAGCAGTATACCAGGAAAGTATCACCATCATATGGCTTTAGACCTACACTGTCCTCCAGATGTCTGTAACTTGCCTGTCAGAGACAAGATACTGCTGTAGCTGGTCTGGTCCAGTATATGTACGATTCTAAGAGTCAGATCAGTTGCCCTGCTATTGACAGGAAGGATACAGAACAGATCAAGCCCTACAAACTCCACGTCTGGTCTCCAGGGTAAACACAATGTCTATTCTTCATGTTCAGGTACTATCCTTCATTATAAATTGGACTACCAAAAAGAAAAAAAAAAATCAGTGACAGTTATTACAGCTAATTAAAAAAAAATCGTTACTCAAGGGTGTTTAGAAATTTTCAAAGGCAGGAAAAAAGGTTTGATAAGCTCAACTCTCCTCATCTGACTGGTTTCTAAGGCTTTGAAAATCACTCCTCACATCACATAATTTTGCATTTGGGAATCTCCCTCCTGGGACCTGTGCAAAGAGTTTGTGTGGGGCGTTGGGTGCTAATGTCACAGAGTCAGTACTTTGAAATCTGACTGGTCCATAAAAAGGCCTTTCAAGCCATTCCATTTTGCTTAGTTTTCTTATGGTATAGCTTAGAGACCGATAGTTGTGTTCACTTGGCAATTTTCAGCATGATGTATAACATGAGATTTTATCTGTTCTCTAAAAGTACCTTGTAAAGATGTCAGGATGAGTCCTGAGAACACCAACCATGTCAAAGAGCTGGTTCACTTGCACTCCCAGATGCGAGGGGGAAGAAGGAGAGATTGAGTAACTGCATGACTGCAACCCTAGCACATGGACAGGAACATTCACCACTACAGAAACTAATGTGATGGGGCTGTAGTCCGAAGCTGACACATAATAGCACAACCAATCACTATATATATAAAATTAGTTGCCATGAAGACGACTACTAATGCATGTAAATACTTGCAAGACCTGTGCCAAGTATATATCCTTAAAACATCTTTACATTCTACTGGACTTAACATTTCAAAGGATATTTCAATGGAGCACTCAATTCAGATGTGTGTGATATGTTCACAATATGCAAAGATTAATTCCTTTTCCTTTAGAAGAGGAGACCATTGACATTTCAGCTCTAAAACTATTCACCTAGAGATTGAATCTCTCATATAGGTGTAATTATCTTGTAAGAAGACAGTTATATACAACTGAGAGGCTTTCAAAAATCCCATTGTTAGAAATTAATCCCAAGAATTAATGAAGTAAAGGTGTTTTCTCTCCCACTGTAAAAGTTGCTCAAATCGCAAGCAAATATTGATTCAGAGATATCAGTGACTCCTGTTTGTGCTTTCTTTCCTCATTCAGAGCTGGTGCAAATAAATTTGTGAATAGTTGCTTATTTTTCAATCTCAAAGACATCAACAGTCACCAAAAAAACCAGCTGGCATTTCACATTTGACTGAATTATCCAAAATTCACAGTCTGTTGAATCAGAAATGCTCCACTACAAGAAACAGACATAACAGAGGTAACCCAGGCAATTAGCCAGTACAGCCCAATGTTGGAGTCCAGACATCAAGCAATAGAGGCTATTTGACAGCTATTCATGCGGGAACATTATTGAGTAGATACGCAGGCAGAGTTTTGAACAACAAATAAATCTCATGATGAGCTTGTGAACAGATCAAAAGCAGAAAAGAAGTAAAATTCAATGGCCAAGTCTTTCATTATAGATGATTCACCCACCTCCAACAAAGGCAGTGACCCTATTCACAGCCAACAGCATTTCTAAATAAGAAAACAAAGTTTAATTTTTCAGAGTTACCTTCTTGAAGTATTTTGTTTAGTCTGCCACTTTGAAATGTATTTAGGCTCACTGAAATGAGGTTTCTTTCAGGGATTTCAAAGTGTATATATTTAACAATATTCTCCTTTTTCCCTCATCTGACTGCTTTGCATTCAGACCTTTCACTAAGGGTGAATGCTTGGAACAATCTCTTTAGAAACAGAAGTTTGAGTAGATGTGGTGCCGCTCGTTAGAGCACTCGGGGATAGAAGCACACCGGCCTTCGCGTTTCTGTTGACAGCCATAGCATACAGTACCACTACATGCAAATTCCTCCAGTGCAGAGCCTTGACATACTGGGAGAAAGTACGTGCTATAGTGAGCACAGGGGGGCTTAATCCCTTGTGAATACTTTGAAATGGTATGTTTCTTCTTTCAGGAGTTTCTGCAGAAAAATTCGTAATGGTAACCAAAATAAAATTATCATCATGAGTTTGGAAGGAAGTTGAAAATGTACCTCAAGCAACACAATATGACAGTGGTACCAGTAAGCAGGTAACTCTGTACCTCCGACACTGGGGAGCCCAGTCAAGAGAAGACAATGTGCATGGCAGTTGCCTACCTTGCAGGTGCAGTATGTCTTCTGGAATAAGATCTGGAGGACACCTCTACTAACACCTTTGTGTCTCTTGAGAGAATGTGTCTTTCTGTCATTCATTCTCACATGAAGGAGGTCCTCTTGTTACTCTGAAGAGCGGGCAGAGAGAGTGGAGGACAAAGCACTTCTGGCATCTTTCTGCTGCTGCCACTCCAAAAGAAGTTAATTCCCACAGAGCTGAAGCCACTGGATATGCCACTCCATGTCTGAATTACTCCTAAATAACCTGAATTTAGGCTTGCTCTGCACAAAGATGATGACTGTCCAGTCCTCTCATTTTATCTCAGTTGAAAACCTTGGAGACCTTTGGAGTTGCAGAATCAGGAACCTCAACACTTAAGCAGAAAGTGTTTCTCTGTAAAAGGCTGGTGTTTCCTGGCAAGGCAGCAATTCCTCTCCACCAAAGCTAGCGGTTACAGAGATGATGCAAAAAATCAACCCCACAAAAGCACACTGGCCTCAACTTGCTCAACACTGTCAGAGAAAGAACTCATAGTTTTTTCAACATAATTAACGTATACTGCTGAAGCTTAATATGCAGCTAAGCAGCTACCATTGAAACTTGGAACTGCTGCTTAGATCATTCGTTAAACATAAGGCATTGAAGCCCTAACGCTTTACCCTTCCAATTTCCCCTTCCCTATCGTTTCACTCTTATCTTGAACAACTTCTAAAACCTGGGGGTTTAAGGTTTGTTAATTTCCTATGGAGTTATTAAGAACAAATGATGTGCAATAATGAGCCATTCGCTTTCCACTTTATTTTACAACACGTAACGTGAATTCATGTTCAGCGCTCCCTATGGAAGCTGAAGTGAGTATTTGCTCATTTCTTTTGCAAGCTGTTGCTTCACATTTCAGCCATCTAGAGATTTCACACAGTTAACATAAAAGGCACAGTCAGGACTCTTGACATGTTAGCTGGGACTCCAAGAGATGGGGCCCTTTGAAAGTCAAACTAAAACCAAACAAACAACAAAGCTGAGTAAACATATGTCACCGCTGTCCAACCACACTCCGCAGTCTGCGCTGCCTCATGTGACACACTTGATCCACCACGACCCTTCAACAATTCACAGGCTGCAAGCAGGGACTGTCTTTAGGGCTCTGCCATTCCTGTTTTCCAGATCTTTGTCCTGCTACTCTTTCAAATGAGGACTTTGTGTTAACAAAACCCATCAAAGCAAGAACAGTCCTGATTTCATACGCTACATGGGGAAGGGTTGGCATCCCAAAAGCGCTCCCTCAGCACTGTGGCTGATGTTACAGCCTGCAGAGTATGATTCCTCTAGCAAAGGGCCACTGACAGGGTGGCATGACCCAAACAAGAGCAGAATTTGGAACAAATACACATGAAAGAGATCGTTTAGTTGTTCTTCACCCAACAGCGTTCCCGTTTTATGAGTCGCCACTGACCCTAGGACTGTTGCCCCAATTGTAACCTGCATTGCTTAGAAGAATACCCAGAGAACAGACAAGAACAACCTCAGGCACTTTTCTTCCTCCGGCACCCAAAGCCAGCATCTCTACAAAAGCCTAGCCCTTCCCTCAAGACCCGTTTCCCACACTTACCTGTAGACCTCAGCACTGGTCCAACACAGTTTCCACTTCTCTAAAAAGACCAACTTCCACTCCCCAGCAAGCTTGCTAAGAAGGAGACTCAGAAGAGAAGGCATAAAGTTGCAACACTCCCTGAAATACCAAGAAAACCTATTCTGGCTGGGGAGGCAGAGTCTGTCCTTTTGAACGTGCTGCAATGCTCAAAGGAAACTGCACAAGGGGAACACTGGCACCGGAGTCTCTTCCACTTATCCTAGGAGAAGCTTTTGATAGACTGGCAAGGTCTCCACAGATTAACAAGAAGCAAAGGTGCAGTAACAAATCACAGTACAGGAAATCCTCATTTTATAAGCAGAGAGTTTACTGAATCACTGCCCTATGCCAGTCCACTGTCAGAATTAATCACTGTGGGTGGCAAGGCCTCTTTAATAACAATCCTTGGCCAGCCCAGAGCCAGACGTCGAGCGTTCTCCCTAACAGGAGGTCCCCTGGGGAAGACACCAGGCACATCTGGTGCTTCCCATGCTGCTGTTCCCTGGAGCAGGCTGCGTCCCCCCACACTGCCAGGCCAGTTACTGCATATGGCAATCGCACTGCAGGGAGGGATGCAGAAGAGCCACTGAGCCTCCTGTGACATTTTAGCCAAGGAGGGGTATGAGGTTCTTGTGTACATGATGAGCAGCAAAAGTCTAAATGCCTCTGCTCATGAGGGGAAGACGTATCTTCAGAAAAGTGTGCAGCCTCCCAGGGCTGGAAGGATCTCAGAACTTTTGCAAGTCTTTGAAATTGTTGGGAGCAGAAATACATTGAAGAGACAGGGGCACCTGGCCAGCAAAGTTTTAAAATTCTTATTTCAAGGAAAAAATGCACTATTTCTTTGCAGTCATATCCATTTCAAAATTTTTTTTGAGAAGCAAAAAAGGGTAGGACTTCACTCCAAAAATAACAGCATCCACGCTAATTTTCTAAACATTTAAAAAAGAAAATTAACTTCTTGCATCTATTTACTGAAAACTGATTTAATAGCTAAGACTTGTTTTCAAACATCACAGTTTCCAACAGCAACACTGCATTTAAACTCAGTGTTCTTTTAATCACATAAATGCAAAGGGACTCCCAAAAGCTTTTGTGGCTCTTGATGCATTTGCTTAACCTGCCTTGCAAAAAAACCAAAAAAAAGATAGTAGGCATCAGCACAGAAGTGTAAGTTCTATTCATGTCAAGCTGACAGACAGATCAAAGAAGAAAAGTAGCTCAGGGAATTTTAAACATCTATTAATTTTGCTACTAAAAATATATCCAAATCGAAGATGTTTTTCACAGCCCCTAACAAAATCTTTTTCAAGTATAGTTGAGCATCTCCTCGTAGCTCCCTGATTTTCAACAGTGAGGGCATATGCAATGAATCTATCATAAGCACAGAGTAGTCAACTGAGTCACCATTGAGTTACCTGCCAGAAGTCTGTAACACAAAGCGAATCACATGAACACGTATTCAGCAATGTGGAAAAAAATTATACTGAGTAAATACTTGTGAGCAGAGAGATCACAGCTCTTCGCTGTACCAAAGTCCAAGGAATTTACAGCGGCTGTGGTCTAGGAGTGACTTACCAAATGTGAAGATCACTCCAAAACGGTCACTAGTGATCAGGCACCCACTGATATGGAAGATTTCTGTACTCATACAGGTCCTAAATTAATTGCAGATGTGTAAAATAGATCTGTTCATAAGCTAACATGTTTGTTCAAACTTGAAAAATTAATCCTATAAAGGTGTTTACATTCTAGAAATGTAAAATGTCTTGTTAAACTATAATTTTAGCCACTTTTATATAGTCAAACTATATAACTGTAACAATTACAGCCTACTGATTCAAGGGAGGGAAGAAAAACCTTTAGAAAAAGAGTAATATGTTTTATGGAGAAAAAAGGATAATCTGGGTGTACCTTTTTTCTTTCCAGCACGTCTTGAAAAAGCTCTGAGTTGAAACTGTTTTATCTAGCACCATTTGTAGACAGCAACTTTACCAATGCCACAATGATGATCTATAGAAACTTCTCTATAATGTACAGAAAATGTAAAGCTTACAGATGCTAACGGAAACAAGGTTATCCTGTCAAAACTAATGCTTTGTCTGATGCAAAAGCAAAATCCCAAACCAAACTTGAATCTAACAAGCAGATTGAGGGAGTGAGGGGGTTGTTCAAAGTGTGCCTGAAACGGCAGCACCATGTTGATATTCTGTTGGCCTTGCACTGTGACAACTTCAGCCATAGCTGGAACCAAAGCAAAACAACCAGCATCAACAGACACAAGGCCCGCCTCTGTAAACTCTTCTTTGGCTTCAACAATGCTCTCAGGTTTAGAGTATTTGATTTAACTTTCCAAAATCGCCAACAGATAAGAAAAACCCTTTATACAAGAACATCAGAAGGCCTGCCTGCTCTAAGAAGTAGCTAACAGAATTTCTTGCATGCTGTACCATGTGAGCTTGGTTTGGACAAAGAGACACAACTGCAAAATCACGTGTCCTCCAGAGTCGATTCTTTCCCTGCAGAAACCCATATTCCTAAATAACAGGTTTTGGCAAGTAAATGATTAACATCAATTTTACAGCAACAAATCCTACTTTCATTTGCATGTGTACAACCCTATTGACTTTTAGGAGACTGTATACAGGGAAATGAAAGTAGTATTTAGCCCACAGACCTAAACTCATCGAAAGCAAGGGCAAACCTCCCCTTCGCCTTCTGTAGCACCAGAGTTGGACCTATAAATATATAATTAAGCTACACTTACAAAATCATTATGGTAGATCACCCAAAAATGTGTCAATTAAAAATTTACGGGACCATTTTTCATCCAGCACTTTGATGCCATTTGATAGAAAGATAACGACAGGCATAAGAACTATTTCCAACGCTGCAGCATTAAGTAACTAAGCCCTAGGCATAGTTAGCTCTTCATGGACACCAGCCATATTTTGACTTACTTCCATACTTTTATCTGCGCACACAAAGAAAAAGCCCAGGAACATGCTGGGTGAGAGAATTAGACTGAACACATGCGGTATGCTCAGTCCTTCAGCCACTATTTAAAACAACCACATTAGTGCATAGTTGTGAATATTAAGTTAGGATCTTTCCAGTTCTGTACAGACACAAATTCTAAGACTCTTTCCATAAGATGGTGTTTGGGTTACGCATAGTAGCTACATGTATGAATGTCTCTTCTGGAAGCAAAATTGTTGGAATTGTTTTCCATGGAAAGCACAGATAAAGCCAACTCCTCCTCCTGTGCACCCACAGCACAGACATTCCCTTGGTCCTACGTGAGACCTGGACACAGCTGAATTCAGTTGCCACATGCTGAACTCCTCCACTTCCCCACAGACCTGTGTGCTGCTGCCAGAGGATCTCCACGTCTTCTACACACGACTCAATTAATTACCGCTCTATGTTACAGAACCTTACAGATTTAAGTATGTGAACAAACACAACAGAAAAAGCAAAGAGCATTATAAAACTTACTTTGTTAGTTTGCTTCGACACCTATATATTCCTCTCAGAATATTTCTTAATGTAGTATGGGACGTACTACAGCACACAAATAAGGCTTTAGCAACATGAAAGCCCTGCAGTTCTGGATTGTACATGAATTTTACACGCGAGTTTCACATGTATGTGCTACAACCACAGAAAACTAAATGGAGTAGTGTCAGTATAAATGATATCTACACAGAGCCTAGGATTATCTGTTTCCTTCAATATATCAGTGAAAGCACAGCGGCAGTCAGGAACAGCAGTAACAATATATTCCAAACTTTACTGCTTTTTTTCCCATTTTATTTATTTAAATCTTTATTCAAATCTTTATTCTGGTAACTTATGTGCTTCGTTTGTAGGTGTTACCCAAAATGTTCATGCTGTTGTTGCTCACTGGAAGCTTATGCTGGGTCCTTTCTTTTGTCCCAATTACATATGTTCTATAAAAGACACTTCATGCCTTTTTGCTAATACATTTCCTACTCTAGGTCAAAAGAGAAAACAAATATGTAAAAAAACCCTATCAAAATTTATAGACTCCTTCCACCTATTCCTCAACCTATCTCATCTGGATCCAACAGCAAAGTGGTAGATGCTTGCCACTTGCGTGCACTCCTAAATCCTACAACTTCTTCCTGAGCTCTTTTTTTGAGGCGCACTTTCATTATTGTTGTAGCAGAGCAAACATTCAGAGTGTGAGCTGTTGAACTACCAGCAAAGATTACTACTGCAGAATCTGCAATTTCTTAATGAAAATGAAGTTGCTTCTGAAAATATACAAACGTAATTAGCAAGCCAGTGCTGTGTGAAATTTGCACCATTCTCTTGTTAACCTATATGTCAAAACTTATTACTTGTGTGCATGTAAATTTGCATTTGCAGTTCAGTAACCTCACAGATTATGATCTAACCACTTTTGGAAACATAATGCTACAAGAAATAAAAACAAATCCAGTATCTGGCTGTAATTTGTTATTTTATTAGCGGCTTTTTCTTTAGCGTTGCTAACTGCTTAGGGCTTGATCTTCATAAACCGCATCGTGTCTAAAAAGAGCTCTATTATTTCTACAGCGAAATTTTTAATTCCTTCCCTGCTCCCAATTAAGTCAAATTAGTTCTCTCCTGCATCTAGCTTCCTAATTACAGGGTTGGGCCCAAGCATACAAACATACAAGCATGTTATAGAACAACACTATTTCTTGTTACTTGTGAGTGCAAAATTCTGTCTGTTAGGGCAACCTGAGACCTTCTCAAGAAGCAGGTCACTGACCTGATGAACTGAGCACCCTCACCGCAACAGGTGAACCCTCCTTCACCTTCTGAACTTTTGAGTGACACAGTACAAAGCACAAAATGTTCCATTTCCAGATGTAACACGTCCTATGTTGACCTACTTAGCCCAGAAACTAGTTAAAGCAGAAGGTTTATATTTTAAAATGTTTTGCAAACCAGTATTTCATACCACCTTCTACAAATAAACAAAAAACCCCACCACAATTCCAACATGAGTAGTCCAGCTCCGCACCTTCACTGCAGTGGCTGACACACGGTTTCTTCACCTTCTAAATTACTTCTCCCATCCCCTCACAGAATTTGCAGCAGCAGAATCACCCCTTTGTGCCTTCTGCTCACCAGAAACTGCAGGGACTCATATCCTTGAATAGCGATGCTGGTTGATAAAGACGGATCCAGTGAATTCTGCTTCCCTCCTGCACGCAGCCCATTTCTCCCCTCCTAAGCAGCAAACCATGTCAGCTCTACAACATCAGGTCCACTCTTCCTGCCATACTAAAGGCTCCCACTTCTATAGCAAGCACATCCAAATCTGGCTTAACTCCACAGTGCTGCCCTTAACCAAGACTCGGATTAGGGTTCGAACTGCTTGTTTACCCCACTCCCCAGCCTGGTGATTGAGATATCCTCTTGTTCTTTCCAGTTCTAGCTGAAAAGGTGGAATGGGTTCAGAGAAGGAATAACATGCTCAGACTTACAGAGCATCTTCCACATGATGAATAACAAAAAAACAGCGATTGCTTTTCCATCCAGAAAAGGAGACAACTAAGGGAGAAAATGAAACAGTTCTGTAAAGTCACAATGGCATAGAGAGAAAGTGTACACAGATTCGATCGTTCTCTCTTCAAATACAAAAAAAGCTAGTAGGAATCAGGTTAAAAACAACAACAGAAGGAGATAGTTCACCGGATAGTGAATAGTTGAGCCATAGAGCTCTTCGCCAAAGTTACAGCAAGTACTAAAAATTTACATGTCTTCAAAGATAAACAGCTATCTCTGGACAGAAATCCATTCAGGATATTTAGATACATAGAAAACACATTTGGCCCAGGAGTTCCCGAAGTTTCTGAGTGGTCAGAAACTTGGAAAACATTTGAAAATAATCAGATATGCTCATGCTGTTCTTAAATCCCTCCTAAGCTGCTATTTATGTATTTACCTGTGCACAAGGCCTCAGCCACGTGGCCTGACCAGCACAGCGATCTTTACAGATCCAAACCTGGAAATACACTCCCTCCAAATCGCCAAAAAAAAGCCTCAACAAACTGTCACAATCCCTGCAGAAAACATTGATCATTTGCTCCCATTTCAGCCACAGAACTCTTCGAATTCTCCTTGTAGTAACTTCTCTGGAGTGCTAGTTTATTTTTAGGTAGTACAGAGCCACCTGTTTTTGAGCTACAAAGCTAGTTAGGTATCGCTGCTGAGATTTTGTTCTTGTGTCATGAATCTCTGACGTGATGACCGTGAAAACGCACTGCAGGGGAACACTGCAGTATTCTAAAATATTAAATATTAATCCCTGGAATCTACAAGGTTTTTTTCCCCTTTAGTCCTGTTTTGTGATATATGTACTATCTTTTCTGCTCACCTATTTGATTACGCATATTGTAGGAAGGACCCGACATCAGTGCTTCAGCTACTTTATCAAAAAGTATTGCTGAAAGAAACTCTTAAAAAATGAAGACCAGTACCTGTTATTAATTCCTTTAGAACATTACGCAGAGCAAACCCACAAATTAGGGCACGCTTTTAGAGCAACAGACAGTGTGCCTAGCAACACCCCACTAATCAAAGGAAAGCAATCCATCAGTAAGTTATCCTTCTCTCCTGATTCAAACAGACCTATATGACTTTGTAATGACTAAGCCACAGGGTTGCATCAGCTGTCTTTTCTGCTTCTTCTATCAGTTTCAGGTTTTACACTTGGGCAATTTTCAAACACATCTGCATATGAGTGTTTTTGCCTGGTCAAAGTCAGGAACAGAAACATAGCTCAGGTCATCTACTGATGAACACCACGGATCACAGTGTTTCCAGTCTCACGCTGTGTGGCAGGACAATGTCTGGCTATGGTGATCCATCGTAACTGATTTCAGCTTTTTAGTCCTAGCTTTTCCCTGGGAATTGGTTCATCTTCCCTAAGTGACACACATCCCAGATGTCATTTTCTATGTCTCCCGTAAGTCCATCAAAATTTACTCAAGCAGTTTTTCAATCATATTCACTCCCTGCTCTTCACGCTGCAGCTCCCTTACTCATTAACTACAGGTGTAGCTGGAAGCGACTCCTTTGCAAGAAACTCCATTATGTCACCGCTGGACTTAAGGTACTCACTGTGCTCACTCCTGGCATTCGTCACACAACCATGGCATGCAACTGGGATACGGGGAAAAGGCTGAGCAGAGATTTGAATGTTAAACTTCAATATGCTCGGTGACTGCTGTATCTCTTGGGCTATAATGCCAGGTTTCAGTTGGCCAATACATAATTAGTTTTATATGGCAGAATAGCTTCAGCAGGGAGCTGACCACAGACTTATAACAGTGGTTAGTTCACTGTCTATCATTTTGCAACTATAAATGAGAAACATGCAAGCAGTCTTGATTTTTCAGATGCACGGTGGGAATGTTCAAAATCTCAAATATTTTCATAGTTTTGTTCTTGGCTCCATTTGTTTATTCATGAAGGAAGACAGTAATCCAGTTCACAAGCTGTACTTACAGCCTAGCAGTATCAAATAGCCCCTCTGGGAAAGCTAATCAGTTGTTCATGAAGACAGAAGACTGCAACAGTCTGCTCTGTCTAGTGATACCACAAACTCTGTATCTACCCTAAGTTACCAAATGCAACTCGAGTCTTTATCTGCAATGCTCCTGTTTCTTCCATTCTGGTTGTCTCCTCAGCAAACATAATGTGTAATTGTCCTGAATGATGTGCCAGTTGTTCAGCGTGGGAGAAGAACTAGAATGAAGCCAACAAAACCAGATAACATAGATCCTGAGAGAAGACAGTCAAGTAAGCTCACAGGAATTACGACTGACTTCTCCCAGAGAGGTGGTTCTGAACGTTGTTTTTACACCAGCATATATCTTTAAAATATTTTGTTTGTGATACGTACACAGATAAATTAAAGTCAGCTTTAGAAATAAACCATTGGTCTCAGTCATCACTCTGGCAAGGTAAAACATTTAGATTCATAACAAGCCTGAAATGCATTTACGAGAACTCATCACACACAATTCCTTCAAATTCAGAAGCAATTCACTATTGTGGTTTTGCACACAAAGGATACCAAAACAAGAGAAATTTCTTGATTTCTACTGTCCCACGCTGTTAAAATACCCGAACAAATATTATCAAGCAAGATGAAAAGGTGACAATTTTGCCATTCTAGAGAACTGAAGGCTTAAATGTTAACTTCCAGTAAGAAACAATTGGGAAAAAACTTACTGTGACTAATTAGGTCCTAATGACCAAACTCTTGGGTGTAAAGATTTAGTGACAAACTATGTACAAAGACACTCTGCTAAACTCTTTTCTGAACCACCACCAGTTAACGTGCCCCATTGAATCTGATACACACAAGCACATCCTATACATACTGCAGCATGAAGGGACAACCTGAGCTGCGCTGAAACAACTCATCAGGAGCCGGGAGTCATTTCTGCCATTAGCAAGAGGGATGGGATCCTGCTTATCAACTTGCAGCTTTACAAAGACAGCTGCTCTCTGGCTCCCAAGTACACAAATTACAAAGTAAGACTGAAACGTAAACTAAAGCGTATTTTTTGGCACAATTTTCCTGACAAAACCTTACGTTATGTGCTGTTAAACATATTGTAAATGATAGATTATATAAATTAGCTGAAACACCTCATGTCAAGTCCTCCCTACAGCTTATGGTTTGATAGGTAAGCAGAAAATACAGTCTTTGTTTATTTTTGTACTGTGTGAAAGCAGAAAGAACAGGCATACTTGAAAAATCAACTCAAAAGTGTTTTTAGAAGGTCACACAGAGTAGCACAAGACATTAGAGATGATGATGATGATAATAATTAGCACCCAGACATGCATGGCCAATATTGTATTTCCTCAACGACTAACTGCATTATACCATACTACAAGCAAAAAAGTGGATTGTGCAAATATTTTGTTTTGTTTCAGTAACATATCTCTCAGTTATTTGTTTCTTGTGTCTTCTCTCTCTCTTATTCTCCTAAAACATTGTAAAGGAAATAGCATCTCTGTGGAAAAAAAAAAAAAAACACACAACTGCAAAGACAGTCTTTTGGCTCTTTCAATATTCCACTCCCATGGTAAGAATTACTAAATTTAAAAAGGAGCAGAAGCAATTCCTTCCTCCTTGCCCCAACCAGACTCAAACAAGACTCAAACAATTCCTTCCTTTTCAGCCCTCCTCCCCTGCAGCCGTCCTTCTCCCATCAGCTGGCCAGCACCAGGGCCTCTGCAATGCTTTCCCATTTAATCCCTGCCCTCAGTGGGGCTGCACAGATGCGACTAACCGCAATTTAGCAAACACTTCTGGTCTGCAGGGACCAGGCTCCAGCTTGCTCTACATCCACTGTGTCAGCTCTGCAGGGACAAAAACGTCCTCACGTTTCCTTTGCAGCTCAGGACTGATGGGACACAAAGAGCAGATCCATCAAGGCCGATACGCAGTGGCTTTTGAGAGCAGAATGGAGCGAAAGATTATGAAATCATCTGTAATAACTCTTCCCTTTCTGGTCTGAATTCCTAAGAGGTGTTTTCCTCTCTTCCTAAAGCGATTGTCCTCCCTGTAATGGCTCAGCTGTTAATGTCACTATCTTTTGAAACGGGTCATGCTAATGGCAAGCTTGCTTTGGGCATATTGCTTCACGCTCATTAATATGCACGTTCTCTCTCTGTTCGTTTGTTTCTCTATTTACTTTGAAGTTTCCTGGCTGGAACCTGCACTGCTTTTCTGTGTTAAGACTCTTGGCTGGTATTTCTCAGCTCGCTGCATCTCTGGTTTTTATCTAGGATGGAAATGGGACCAAACATTGCAGAAGTCAGTTAATAGCACCTCAGGTGACATTTGGTGCTCAGCTGAATTAATTGCTTGGCCTCCTCACCCTCACTGCTGAGAGATGTTCTTTCTACTTACCCTCAAGTTGACTGTTTACATTGTAAATTTTAGGGCAAGTAACATCTCTGTGTCTGTCAAGCACCCATCCCAGGGGAGTACAGCCCCTCACCGTGTTTCTACAAAAAATAACACCACCTGGGTTACCTTAAGTCTCTCTCTAAACATCTCTTCCACCTGAAAGAGCTATTTCCAGCATGGGAGGAGAAATCAACTTTGACTCAGATATCAAATTCTCAGTGTGATAAGGGAAAGTGATTCAGCTGTCTTCTTTTATTTTTGGCTTTGTGATTCAGGAGCAGCTCATTGTTCGGATGACACAGTCAGTCATAACTGGGAACTTGTGTGCGGGGGAGGAGTAAAAGCATTTATATAATATTCAGAGGTCACTCTATATCAGTATCTCTCCCCAAACAGATCAGTCCCAACATTGTCCTCTGCAACAGGCTCATGTCATCCAAGGTTATTTTGGGGTGAAAGACTTGGACATACTGTTTTCCTCAAAGCACCTACAGCGACAACCAGTTAGGTAGTTTCTCTTGAGGCTGCAGGTACGTGACAAGGTCCCTTCCTAGTAAATATACAAACAGACACAAAACTTTCATGATTCCTCCATGCAAACAACAGTTTCTCCTCAGCAGACATCCATTAGAAAACCAAGGAACACACCCTGAAGCATGTGAGAGGAACTGGCCATGAGCAAGACATCTAAGGAGTGAGGCCAGTTTGATTAAATAAATTTAGTTGCCTCTTCTGTGGGGCTACAGGATTAAAATCAAACAAATGGGTACAAACGCCTTTTTCAGCAGATGGGACTCTAAGCCACTGTGAAGCCAGCACATCAAAACTACTAATAGTTTAATTGAACCTAGTTTGAATCCACCTTCAACACTGTATCACAGGTATTTCCAACTCTTTAAACCCCCACAGCACCTCTTGCGCAGAAAAGCAGTAGTCTGCTGGATAAGTTTTAAAGTAGCCAATTCTTCCGCTGGATCTCACAGAATTTTTCATGAGATAAAATATTGAAATATGTAGTTGGTTTTTAGTACAATATAGTTCATTAAATTATTTGCACCATTTGCAGCAATTGCAGTTTTGCAGTTTTCGCAATTGCAACTGCAGCACTGCAGTTTTAACAGGATCCACAAGAAGCCTACAGTAAGTTAAAACAATTGAACAGAGCAAGTTGTATAGACCAGGGGTCACTAACCTATGTCATGATGCAAAGGGCTGCATAGGAGTTATTTGGAAATGGTAATACAGCAGGGCTGACAGGCAGGTAGGAGCTCAGGGTACGGGCAACTCAGCAAGGCTGTTCAGCACAACCTGAGGGGCCCTCACACAAGGGCCAAGAAGGCTCCATGCAGATGGTCAGTAGCATCAAACACCTTTAATATGCAACCTCTTCCAGTTCACATTATCTACTGGCATGTGCCTCATTTGATGTAACACAGACTCCATCTCACAGCCACCGGCTGAGGCACTTGACCTCAGTCTAGATCGACTGCCGCATAGCCTTGGCTTAGTAACTACATATTCTCCAACAGCAGCAGTAGTAAGGAGGCAACATCATCTCAAAATCCATCACACACTACTCTACAGGGAACAGCTGCAAAACAGAACAGTGAGCACAGAAATAGCAGTGCCAAGAGCCGAAGTGGACACCTGTGGAGGAGCTAACAGTGTAGAGCCAAGAGGACACACACCAAAACGTTGGTTTGGGTTTTTTTTTTAATTACCTTGCTTACTTGTTTTCAGCACCTTAAAGTAGACAAAATCCATCTCAGCTAGCCCTGAAAATTCGTGGTTATTGCATGTAAAAAGTAAAACTGACTACTTGAAGACTACTGTGTTCAGCTTCACTCTTATTAAAAACAACGGAAAAATATCTAAAGCTCTGTGACTGTCACATCATAGTCATCTGCAACCTGAAAATGCAGTCAGCTCTAATAAGACAATGCACGTCACTTCATCAACCAAAGAGGAGGACAGATGAGAGAGCATGCCACAAAAAGATTTTGACTCACGGTGGCTAATTTCTGAACATCTTCATCAGATGCTCCCAGTGAAGCAAGTCCTATCTCTTGTGAAAACTGTGCAAACTTGGGATCAGCAAGTAGAGGCACGTGTCCCAAGAGTTCATGGCACGTATCCCTAAGGGAATGGAAACGAAAAGAGAATCATTACAGAAATGAATGCCGTAATTATTCCATAATTCATGTAACATAAGCCATTTTACAAGGGTCTGACATCTACTTTAAAAGTCTTACCATGAAACATGTTTTTTACAGCGTAGTAGCTCTTCCCTGCATATGGTTCTGTAGAAACACACACGTTTGCTTCTATTAAATGGGTTATATGTCTTTTAAGCCCACCTATGCCGTGGTTTCCTCACCACTTCCAGATTGAGTGGCAAGGCCTTGATCACTGCTGTCTTCCAGGCTTAGTACCATGAAGACGAACTGCCCAAAGGAAAGCCAGATGTCTCACAAGTACAGTTTTCAGCATTTCTCTCCAAAATCCAACACAACACATTCCCTCTTTCTCTTCTCCATTCCCCTTTTTGCACCTAGGTACAGCTCCGCAACAAAACATTTTGCCACTTGCCACTAGAAATTCAGGGCAATATTTACAGACGTTTCTGTGTGCTTAATTTCTCATTTAGTCCTGAGTTCCTACTGCAATTACTGGGCACTTTTGTTACGCCAAGCAGACTTCAGAAAAGGCAGAGAACCCGAATCATTTTGGAAAGAACTGCTGTCCACACCTGTTAAGTGCATTATTAGTCATGACAAAGTGCAGACCTAAGTGTACAAAAAACCGCTAACCAACCTAACAAAAGTGCACATGCATCATCTACAAAAGCTCTCAAACAATTCTGAAAGTTTTGGTGCATTTGTTCACAGAAAATAATGGACTTAGTAGTAAAGTTCACTTTAAAAATCGGATCTGACATTTCCTTTGCTTTTGTCTCTTCAAAGACATTTCTCTTTTTTTTTTTTCCCCTAAGCTGTAAACAAATGTTTTAAAGGCAGAGAGAAAACATCAAGTTTTCTGCCTTCTATCCAAAATCATCCAATTTGTCTTTTATAAACTATTTTTGTTTGAAAAGACACAGAACCTGACACTTCAGATAAATCATGAACAGAAAAACAACCCCCTATATAAAGTCTCCTTACTCAGTAGTCTTCACCAAGAAGCCTGCACCAACTGTGTCTAGGTAGATAGTAGTAGATAGTACTTCCTGAGCACATGCAAACGAAGGTCAGCATTTTTTGCATTCCTAGTTCTCTTCACCAAAAGTTTATCAAATACAGTTCCAGTGGTAGAGGGTTACATATATGTCCCTCTTCTCAGCCCAGATGGCCTCACTGACAGATGCTCAGCAACATTTGCTGATGTTACATTCACACTCTTTGGTGAGACAAGCACGGCTCTGAAGTTGTGCATGACAAGTTCGAGCCAGTTTCATATACGAGTAATTCATTCAACAGCACAGACGAATTACCAAATCTCATTTCTCTTCCTTCCTAGACATACGTATTTCCCAAAGAAGCAGGGGGAGGTAAGCAGATACTCTTGTGCCTGACACGATAAAACAAATATGGTCCACGGATGCTGCCAGAGATTTCAGTTGTAGCAATATAGGTCGAGTGCTCAAATTTACTGTGCGCCAATATCTTCAGTCAATACCCATGAAACATGTTTGATATGTACAGCTAGCCAGGAACAGTATCAGACATCATAAGGAAAATTGTTTGCATTTGTTTTCCACTGCCTAGTAAAGCTTGCCTTTCCTCCTGAAAGTGAGATCTTTCTTCTCTCGTTTCTACATCACTGCGTGTACTTTCAGAGGCTGGGAAATTCCTGATTTCTTCAAAAGTGGCTGGTAAGAAGGTTTCTCTTTTATGATCTCCACATCCCTTTGGTGATGCTCTGAGTCTTGCGAGATGATCAAAGTTCCCTACCACAGACCCACAGCTTAGACAGTACTCCTTTCCTCACTGGAGCTCAGACTTGAAAAATTGGCTGGCTTTGTACGGTATCCAACTCTTTGTTCAGGAGCTGGTTTGCATCACTTGAGTGGATAATCAACAAAGGTTAATGACCCTTCTTTAATTAATTCAGTTCCAGTCACAACAATTTCTTCTGTCATCTCCTGCAAGATTTAGCTCACTAATGATACAAAGGACAGTAGGGAAATGGCGTTTGCAGGCTGATAGATATACCCAGAGAATTCTCAGTACCGAACAATTCACTGGAGGAACCTGACTCATCCAACCATCACCTTCCAACACAGAAATGGGCCACAAAGCCCATTTTCTGGAATTCCAGAGCTCTAACTCCAATCTGCATCTTCACTGAAGAAACCAACGCTGGTTGCTGAGCACTTCACCTACACTGCACTGCATCAGTCCAGATATATTTAACTTATATCAGTAGTTCAAATAACAAGAGCAAAGAAGATATAGTGGGATTGGCTTCAAGTTCCTGGCTTCAGGTAAGCACGTTTGTCTCCAGGCAGCCTTCTACAGGAGCATCATGACTATTGGTACCTCAGCGAGTGTCTGCATCTCTATTTTCCCGTGCCGAAGCCACAACTCCCAGCAACAACCAGGCAAAGACGTGTTATTCCTAGCTCTGCACTGGGACGCAGGCTCTCTGTGTCACTTCCACCCTTGCAGACAAAATGAGAACAGACAAAGCCTAGCCCCATTAACTTGTCTCTCCTGGCAAGGGGAGGAGGATGAGGAGGCAGAAGGTATTTCTCTCATGCTTTTAGCTTGTAGATTCTTCCATTAAAACTATGCAAAGGAGTACTTTGAACATGCAGTTATAAAGAGGGGAGCTTGAAACAAAAAGCATATGAACAAAAAAAGAAGCCCCAAAAATGAAAAATCACAAAATCTTCCAGGTAGAACCATGAACGAGCATCTGGAATTGTCATTGGAGTCTCTTAGATTTCCCTGCCAGTCTGGTCCTTTATAGATAGTTTAAACGATATAATTCTTCACTTAACTACCAAGGCTTGATTCTTTTGTTTTGTTTTATTCAGAAAAATAATTAAGTTCCTTTAATTTATTCACACACATTGCTCAGAGAAAATAAGATTTTTGTAATGCACTTTTCACAGCACAAGATTTTTCTTGGAGTAAATTAGTTAGCAGAGCAGAGGAAATCTATATAGCTCTGTGAATGTAGTAGAAACATAATGAAACTCAGGAAGAAATGTTTTAAAATGCATATAGTAGTGATACAGATCAAACCAAATGAACTCTCTAATTTGTATCTAGCACTATAGCCTGAGAGTTAAATCTGATGAAAAGCCCACTGAAGTCAAAGGGAGTCTTTTTACCAGGTTTATATCATTGAAATGCAACATTCACCAAGCCAGGGACCTGCAGTAAACCTCATTATGGCCCCATATATCAACCAGCAGATCTCAGGGCATTGTAGCTACTGCGGAAGATGAAGAGCTGTCCCCAGTTAAGTCAATTTAGTTTTGCCATCGATTTCAGAAAAAGCCAGGATTTCACTCTACGTTTCTGGTAACAGTTACTATATGCTCTATGCTATGAAAAAAATCAAACACATTGGAGGAGGGATTTTCAGAATTTTCCTATGGTACCTTTTTCCAGATAGTACATATTATTTAATTTGTGTGAACAAGTAGATCTGCAAGAAGAGAGTAACATCATTAGAAAATGACAACTTAATTCCTCTGTTAGTCATATCTAGAGGTGTTAAGACCATAACCTGGATTTTTATACGTTCAGCCCAAATAAGTAATAAAAGTCTCCATTCTAACTGAACTATTATTGCTACATAGTGACTTTCCAGACACTATGACCAGAAATGTTACAAAAAAAGTAGTTGCCATTACTACTAAGGATCAGCTATGATCCACTGCATAATTCTGAATGTAAGCAGCATCCTGAAAACTACAGGTGTCTCAAATATACAAATCAATGAACCAGAGAAAATCAGCAAAAGCACAGATGCACTTAATTTTGTTTCCTGGAAGACGTTCCTTCCTTTGGTCCTGGAAGATGTTCCTTCCTTTGTTCCTGTTGGAGTTATGTACCTAAATCCCCTATCAATAGATGAAAACGTTCTTCTAGTTTGTATTAAGTTAATAAATGTAATCATTCTTTTGCTGAACATTGGCAGGTGCTGCAATCTGACACACTGGCTTCCCACAGGAGAGGAAATCATTGGTGCAAAACGTGCTACTTCCTAAGTGTAATTTCTT
The DNA here is from genome assembly GCF_000690535.1 of Cariama cristata. Lineage (NCBI taxonomy): Eukaryota > Metazoa > Chordata > Aves > Cariamiformes > Cariamidae > Cariama > Cariama cristata. Next base: position 18,305 of record NW_009604559.1, on the reverse strand, counting down.
TTTTTGAAATACCAACAGTTATTTTCAGATAGACCAGAAGAGGTCCAGCATCATATATCCAAGCCCTTCTTTCAGGATTTTACACTGGAGCAATTTGCCTAGAAATTTAAGAGATGAAAGTTCTAATTACAGAGGTTACAGAAGTGAGCGAATTCCCTCAGGGATTACCACCTCTTTCCTAAAAGAAACACGCACACGTAGCATTTCAGCAAATACTTTGCCAAGTTCACATGCAGAGGAAAAGAGGAAGCAGATGAGTGTATAACAGCACCATCTGGTGACTCTTGCCAGAATAATGTCGGAGCATTTTTAGATACAGCTTAATATGCGGTTCCATTAATCCTTTTATATCCAAAAATATTACTCCATGGTTTTGGCAGCCTATTCATGAAATCAAAGTCAGGCGTAGGTCCAAATGTTTGCAGGACTGGAGCTGAATATATATGTATGAACACTTTGTGTAAATTTTGGCAAAAATAAAATACACTCAAATAGTCCAAGCGAACTAAACAACAGCCACAATTTCATGCTAACCGCCTGATGACTGATTCACTGCGAAAATGTCATTTCTGTGGTTACAAGATCAGCGGACGCCTTTGGTAAAACTACCTCCATATTATCTAACTGACATGTATTGTTCTGTTATTACTGCACAGAGCACACCATATATAATACAAGACAAGAACTACAATCGCTTCGATCTTTTTTTTCCCCCACTTTTCATCAAGAGACCAAATGCCAAAATATTTCATCCAAACTCGCAGTATTCTGTTTTGGAAAAGCTACAATGCTGTCCCATGAAAGTCATAATTAAAGCATCTCTTATTTCTATCATGTTTCCTGTAACAGGCTTTATATCTAATATCCTCTCTGGGTGAGAGAATAGTGCCTCATGACTTGCTTGCGTTGTGTTACAGGAGAGAAATGAAGCTCAGCTGTGGAGTCTGGCCCAAAAAAGATAAATGGGGACACGAGAGGACCAAATTCTAATTCTAAAAGCAATTTTTTTCAGGGGATTCAGGGCTTTTTTCCCAACTTCTCTCCTTAGTTGTCCAACAGAAAATAAAATTTTAGACACTTTTTCAAAATGTTTAGTTGAAAACTCCATTTTCCACTGAAACATAACCCAGACAGAAATTTCTAACCCACCATATAACTAACTCAGTTATTTAAGACCCTTGTAAAAAGTCCAAAAGAAGCCTTTGAAATAAATTCTGGGTCACCAACGTGAAAGGTTTTGCCATCAACAGTATAAGCAGATTTTTACATTTGTAGGAAGGTTCCTCTTTTCAATCTTTGCAAATTCAATTGGGTCTTTCAAGAATCTAGCGAGCATATTTTTTCAGCACTAAAGCAAATGCAGCAACTTACGGTTCCGGTGTGTAGAGAGGATCTGAGCCATGTCGTATGTACTGAGTACAGTGAAAAACTCTATATGCTAAGCCAGCTAAAAAATCTCGGGGAGACAGGTATCCAGCAACTGGTCTCACTGTGAAGCCAGACCTTTCTGAAGTGAAGGAGATAATAAAAGACCATATTATATATATCACTCTATCAGTTTCTGAGGACAGGTAATGATCTGTGTTTAATTATTCTACCAGAAGCAGGACACAGAGAATCATGGCTGAAGATCACCACACCTAATTTTCACCTATTATGTACAAGAACTATTTTGCATTGCTAGCATATGTTTCATGAAAACATCCGGAGGTATTTCAAAGCTGGTTTGAACACCTTTGTCTACAAAAGATGGTAAGGTACTGTATAACTGATGTTCTCAACACAGAGTATCTGATTTTTATGTCTGGTACCAAACAGGAGAGAAGTTTCCAAAACAGAAGATGATTTCTGTAAAATACATTAAAAACTAACAGAACAGAATAGGATTAAATCAAATCGGTCCTTATTTCTATAGATAAAATATTGCTTGTGACAGTAAAATACTGACTTTCACAGTTGAGATCCTCATTTAAATATGTAACAAAGTGTTCCTTTGTCAGATTAGTCCCACTGGGGAATAATTTCAAACTCAGTGACTCCGAAAAGTACATTTCTCCCCCAAATTCATTCTTTACTCTTTCCAAGTGTTTATAGGAGAATGTTCCAAGTTTTTCTTCAACAGACACTACTATTGCTGTATTTAGTCTGCTGAAAACATATTTCTGAAAGAAGTGTGAGGTTTTGAGTTTCTAGTTAGTGAGAAAGAACCTGTACACTTTGGCATCATTCCTTAGAGACCATAATACAATGTATGACAGACCCAGAAGGACATAACCAAATTCAAAGACTGATGAGTCAGTTATTAGTAAACGCAGGTGTTCACAAACAAGAGTTACAGATGAAGCAGGGACTGGGGAAAGTAAGCCTTTCATTACAAATTTTGTATTTCTCTTAGTTAAAGATTTTCCATACATATTTGGGACAAAACACTTTGCTAATTCTCTCGTAACACTTGACAGCACGTAACATTTTTTTCCAAACACTTGTCTTTGTAATATTTTAGTTCCTGAGCTCCTGAAGCTCCTGAGCAAGAGGATTAAGGAACAAGCACATGTATCTGAAGGGACCCTTGCGGAGAAATGAAAAGCTTAAATAAACTCTTTGGTGGCTTTTCCTCTAGAGTGAAAAACAGCAGGTTCATGTCTGCCACTTCCTTCATATGGGATACATTTCCATTACAGATGAAAAATAAGGGTATTTTCAAACTTAAATATGTAATATACTGATCCCTTAAAAAATAACATGAAAGAGAAGTACCAGATGACCTATGGAGTCCTATTGATTTTTTTCAACATACAAATATAATGACTAGCTTCATGAGGTCTTGAGCAGTCAGGAAAGTCTCATATTCATCAGGCTGCTCAACAATGTGCCAAACGTGCTCTCCTCTTTAAATGCAGTTATCTTGCCATTTTATTCCCTCTTTTACCTGCCCAGGTCTGGGGGATGCCCTCTGCAGTTATCCCACCCTCTGGCAAAGAGCAGAGGACTCTCTTCCTTCTTTTCATTGTACTGAAGGACTTTTCTCCTTGTGCAAGGTAACATCGTGTGATACAAGTTCAGCTGTTTAATTCCTCTCAACTTCATAGCTGCAAATACATATATAAAACTGTCTTGACTCAACAAACTCCCTGCCATGGAGAATGTCAAAAACAGAGTGACACTTCAGGCTAAACGGAAGTCCACTGATGATGCTGGGAGTCTTTTCAATGTGCTTTGTATTTCACAGTAACAAAAAAGAGTGTTTTCACGAAACCGTATCTATTGACAAACCAAATATGAATCTTACCTTTAAGAAAAATAGAAACATCTTCCAACTGAGGTACATTATCCTCTCTGTATCCACAGTACTTGGTCAGCAGAGGGAAGTTTTTTAAATATTCACGACAAGCATGGGTGGGATAGAGTTTACTGAGTTCCCTAAATACCACTCCCCATGTTTTAATTTCTTCAGCTGTGTACTCCACTCTGGGAATGGGTTGACCACTGTAAAAAATAAAATAATACAAAATACATTTGAATACAATCAGATTCTAGACAGATTGTGGATGGCAGAATTTCTATGAGAAGTATTATTTAAATAAAGGCAGATAGAGACTATTAAAACTATTAAAAATTATTTCAAAATGACAGCCAGATGCTTTTTTCTTAGAATTACTTCTTGATGTTATGTGGTACATATTACAATCATTTATTAAGAACTATCTTTCTTCTTAATCAAGATCTTCAGCTAACCACTTGCAAAGGCATTAGTGGCAATAAACAAAGAAATATTAACTCTGGTATAGCAACACAGCATGTAAGAAATCCATCTTTCTGCTATGATATGCAGAAAGATTAAGAAATAATCTCATTGCTAACTTGTCGATTCCATAACACCACCAGCAGATTGCATGCTCTATGCATTCTTTAAAATGCATAATATTCACACAGCATCGTTACCTAGCATTTTACAAAGTGAAGACTAGGCAATTACATAGATGCTTAGAAATGTGTGGATCCAATTAAAATACAGATATTTATTGTTTAGACTGTTGCTCACATGTGCAGATATGTTTGGAACCCCAAATTCACACAAGACTACATCATGAGGAAGCTCACCTCAGAGCCAACAGCCTACCCCAGGTGAAACTAAGCCTCTAAATACATCATCTCCACCTTTTTTTCTTCTTCTTCTGCACCATTCCTCTGCCTCCTCCCCCTTACACAGATGTACAGAAATTGCAAAGCAGGAGCCTTCCAGGGTACTCACTAATCTGCCTCTGACATCCAAGCTTTGCCTTGAGTGGTTACAGCTAATTCAAAACTGACTGACAGTGTGAAGAGTGTGAAGGGCTCCTTCCAATTTGCACTGCCTTGTATTTAGCTGTACGGAATTTCCCATGCCATGGTCATGAGCCATCATCTCACATCATTAATTCCCCCTAGAAACTTCATAATCTTTCTCTGGATTTAATGTTCACAATCTCCAGTATGCAATCTGTGCAATCTGCCTTCTCCTCAGGTATCCTATTTTCCTGCACTGTAAAAAAGACTGTCAAAGGGATTCACAGGATCCTCCTCCATCCCATCAGTCCCTATCCTCAACTCCCCTGCCACAGAGCTGGCAACGTGGGCGCTCCCAGCCCAGTGCTGCAGTTTCCCCAGTACCGCAGACACCAGCAGAATGGGCATATGGGGCATGGGGAATCCCACTGCAGCAGGAGAAATGAAGTGCTGGGCTTTTGCTAGGGGCTGGCTCCCCACCTCCACTGTTGCCTGGTTCATAATCCTGGCTCCACAATATGAGGTAACAAGGAATGAGCCCCTCTTGTCACGAGCGATTGCTGCTATGCAGCCCCTACATGCAGAAGAGGATCATCTGCCCTACATTCATTGTGGCTGTCCTCTCATCTTTACTGAAAACTTACCATTTAATCCCCTTGCCTTTACTATATCAAAGGATTTTGATCCACGGCAGTTATCTGTCAGTCAAAAGCTGCTTGGTATGAGGTACTCATACTTGCTAAAGACTCCCCGAACATCCAGTACATCCTCTAGTTCCCCTTCAGCCACTCTTGCAGACACAACAAGAATTGCAACACATTTAGTGAAGCATTTCCCATCAACAGAAGCTGCACTCAGTCCATGCCCATTCTGCGCTAGGAGTCAGTCCTTCAGGTCCAGTATCTGTCTTCACGTTTACACTTTATCAGCCTTAAGCTGCCTGCCAGCTCATGGAAAGCATACCACAGCTATTCTAGATAGTACTGTACATGACAGATACAAGCAAGTTGCTTACTCCATCCACCGAGGGTTGCCAGAATACCATGCAGTAGCCTCGTCCCTTTTCCTTACACCTGACCTGTACTACGGATACTGCCAGTACGGGCCAGCACTGGCCTGGCAAAGAGGAAGAAATGTGTGCATCAGTGGAAAAACTCAGGTTACTATTTAGCCTGTCACCAGAGAGGTATAAACATAATCAATGATGTGAAGCTTGTTCACTGATCACTAAAAGGTTTATAACTTAGTTATTGTTTCAATTAATTCATTAGTACTGAAGTAAGGTTCACTGAACATTAATTCCTTAATAGGATCTATGCCTAGGAGAGCTGATCTTATTTCCAGCTGATCATGATATTGCGTTCTTTACTGAGAGGATCAAGGCAGCTAGACTTGCGGGAGGACCTATGCCCTTCTCACTCAGCTCTGCAAATCTCATTTTTCTCACCCTCTTATTTCAGCAAGCAAGACCCACCTTGCGCTGAAACATGTCAATAAATCACAGAAATGGCCAGCCTGCATAGCCAGTTTTCTTGTGGCGGAGTAAGATGACTCTACAAGCTAACCTATCCTGAATTTTTATTTCCCCTTATTAAAATAAGGTCTTTCCATTTTGCCATGGTCATGAGCTATCAACTCATATTATGAATTCCCTCTTAAACACCATATTTTTCCTCCAGATTTAATCTTCTCAACACTTTTTCAATCCCTGATCAATCTCAAAGGACTAATTATCAAGATTAACACATTTTCACTATCTTTAGGATATAAGCTAAGTGAAGGAGGGAGGAATAATTTTTTTTGGTCCATTTATTTCATACAGCTGATCTTCATGCTGTGCTCTATTAACATGTCTTTCCCTTCAACACCCAGCACCGGCAAATATCTGCTCCTCTAAGCTCACTTCTTAGTGTTTTTCTCTCTCTCTGTCTACTACAGAGGCCTCTTTATGTTCAAGCAAAGCAAAGCATCTACCACTATAGAACAGCAGCAATTCATAAAGGAAATGCTGATCTGAGATTTTCAACTCAACAATTTTTTCATAGAGCCAATTCTTTGCAGCCAAATCTCTTTGTTATTTTTTAAGGAAACAAGTGTGGCTTGTTTTCTGTTCTTTTTTTTACACTGGAAAATGAAAAGTAGAATCCGACCAAGCATCAGTAACTGATTAGGAAGGTCACTTACCTGGAAGACACTGAGAGGTTCAAGACAATGCTCTGAATTTATCCCTAAGGTAAGCAATCCTTACAACAGAGCTGTTCTTTTTGTATAAATAAGTAAATACCCATTAGACCACAGAAGAGAGTGTGATGAGACTGCAATGCAGTGTCAAGACACCTATATTAATTCTGAGCTGCCCAGCATGGGTAGCAGAAAGAGCGTAGCTGTAGCAGCACAGAGACCCCCCTGAGCTGATCTGCCTTTCCTCAGCATGGCTTCGGCTGAGCTGCAGGATGCCGAGGGTAAACGTCTCCCTGGGCTGTCTCTGCAGGCATAGCTGGAGGCAGACCGACTGTATAGCCCAGCAGATATGGCACATCTTTGGGGTTAAGATAACCACTGCAGGAGACCTGAGGAGTATGAACAAGATTTTGCCACATCTTAGGTAACTGCCCTAAGCACTGGCCTCCCAGTCATTTTGTGGTCCCTGGCTAAAAATATTTGAAGCATCTTGTTTTCCCTCTGCTCACAATAAAAGGAAGAGTTTGAAATCTTTTAAACGTTTGAAAAGATCAATGGGATGAAGGAGTTCTTCTGAGCAGTTTTGCTGAAGTACAAGATCTGGCCCCCAAATAACCTCTGGTTTGGGTTGTTTGATCTTTGTAATGTGCCTGCAGAAATGGTTCTTGAGCCTTCAAAATCTAAAGAAGGTAAAGATTTTTTCCTCTCCTTTATCTGTTTTCCTGGGAATATGCAGGATCACTCTACGTGATTTTTGTGAAAAGACATTTCTGACTGGTTTCAGGGAAAAAAAAAAAAAAAAACAAACACCTTTGTAGAAGACCAGCCACTGCTTAGTGAGTCAGCTGCATGATCTTTCCAGTATATAGGCCGCTGAGAGGGAGAAGTCAGGAAGATATTTCCAGCAACTCAGCAGCAGTGAAATGCATGGCACTACTGCTACCATCATGGGTAAATGGAGAACTATCTGACTTACTGAAAGAGCTCCAGCAGCACACACAGCCTGCCCTCATCCACAGATACCTGCCTGACACTGCACACTGCAATAAATGCTAGGCAAGCAGCACTAACTTTACTGCAAGCATTAGACTGAAAAAAAGATAATAAATCCATCAGTTGTAAACGAGCAAACAAACAAAAAAACCTGTCTCAATTTACATGTGAAAGCTGGCTACACTTAGGACTTACCTGGTCAGCCTAGGGAGCTTCTCTACCAACCAGCACCCCGTCCCTAGAAGGCAGCAGCTCCGTGTGCTGGGTGGATGTCATGAGCACCCAGTTAAACAACTGCCACCGCAGGGAGAAAAAAGGGGAACCAACACTACCACTTACGCATTTATTAGAATGGTAATAGCTTAATGGCAGGAATGGGACAAAAGGAAAGGAGAAATACAATCGGGATTACATGGACACAAAGCAGAGTTAATCTTCCTGTCCCCTCAGCCTTCTGCAGCCCATGTACTAGTCTTACAATAAAAACAAAAAATCAGAACTGAAAAACCTTCAAAAATCCATTTTTGAATTGCTTCCTGACAGGATGTGCCTTCTGCAAAGGGAGAGAAAATTGTTGTGTTTTTTATTCTTTAAACAACGTAGGTAGAAATCTCAAAGGAGAAAAATGAAACACCTGAAGAAGTGTGGTAAAATGGAAAAGAACATCAAATTAGTATGTTCTTTCCCTTGAGAATAGGGCTTAGGCCTGTTGCAAATAAAACCTAGAATATGATTAGAATTACTTGAATGCTTCTGTGACAAGAAAATTGCAACACAGTAGGTATTTGTAGGTAGCACAGAAAGTTTCCTAACTTCCAGGGACGGTAGCAAATTGAAAATACTAACTTGAGAAGGCGGTTTTTGGGGGAAGGCAGAAAAATCAAGATGAGAAAACATATGCAGTGTACCAGCTCCACTAACTACAGAGAAATTCACTGACTGAATTCTGAGAAATTTAGAGCTGTGTTGGCAAAACTGATAAATGGCATTTTGCAGTGTCCAGTATAGTAAGTACGTGAAAAGGAAATTCTAATTTCAGTTTTTAGTGAGCTCGTCCAGCTACCTAGGTATGCTAGATACGTGCGATTCAGCAGTGCATCAGTTTGTCATTAAGATACACAAGCATTTGTAAAAGAGTTTCTTAAATTTAAGGAGCTATGAATAAAACACTGAAGAGACAGTGCTTACCTCTCAAATGCTTTACTTGCCTGTACCTGTATCGAAAATGTAACGGGATTTCAAGCATCAGGTTTGTCATTTATAGCCTACACTAAACTAGTCAAAGTTTAAAGGATGACTTTGTCTACTGTTAAACTTCATCCTACAGAATTAAGTAGAGCATGAATTCTAACTAGTCAGCAGCACAGGGAAGAATTATGCCAGTACTTACTATTTATAGCTCATGGCAACATCCACAAAGTACTTTCTTCTCTGTCGATAGACATTGTCTTTAAATCCCTTAAGCAAGGAAGAAGAGAGTAATTTACAATAAGGACAGAAAATTAGCTGTAAGAATTGTAAAATAAATCATTAAAGTGTTTATTTAGTACCTAATTATATTGTATTTTGATTAACACTATCTACTGGACTGCAAGAGAAGATAAGGATTTCTTCACTTTTTCCCCCCACCAAAGTCCCACAGGAGTTTTTTCAAGACAGATTTGTGCATAGGTACAGACATTCAACCAAGATGTTGAAAAAGGGGAACTTCTTCCTTGCCATTCCATCTCACTCAGGTTTTCCTTAATCTGAATGGAGATCTACACACAGGTGCAAAGCAGAATAATTTACCTATCCTTAATACACCTTTCTTCACTAGAAGAATCCAGTGCCCAGAGTTCATAAGCAACTCATTTTGAAGACGCTATTTCAGCAGTTGCCAGCTTAACCAACACATTAGGGACTGAACCAGCAGCCTCCAGCAGCTAATACACATATTGCTCCAATCAGAAATTTGAATCTCTTCTATACCTATAAAATACATAGACACTTCAGGTTTTGGACGACAAAAAGAGTTATCTATTTTTGGCAGAACTGCCAACCTCTTGAAGATGAAAAAGGGTAAAGAGTTATCTAAGTCCCCCAGTTAGTAGCCCAGAAAGTGCATTTAAGTTTCCCCTAGTCAGAGCTGAAAAGTAAAATGCATGTTTTCCTTACTGCTCACATACACAAACACAAATCACTGAAGGGAATGAAAAAAAATAACATCATTCGATTTGAAATATTTGTATGAGCTCCCAGAAAATTCAGAAGTCATTTTACTGCCCCATAACCAAAGCTGTGCTGCTGGGGCAGAGTAAGGGAGGATGTCAGAGGACTGCAGAAAATCTTCAAGTCTCCACTCCTACGCAGAAAAGCTTTTTGACTGGCAAAAAGCGGCTGTAATCTGGGGCAGCCTCCTTGTCTGCTTAATACCTTTTGACATAAGCGTTGAGTTACTCAGCTGCAGACGATTCAAGAGCTGAAAAGTGATGGAAGACAGCACAGGGGATTTAAAAGCCTGTCACCAGTAGTGAAACTGAGACTGAAACCATTAGCCAGTATGGAGTGGTTTAGGGCTATGCTGTCGATGTGGTGCTATACTGGTTCCGCAATAGGGTAATTCTCCTTGGTCCTCTGCCACCTACACACCACCACTAAGGAACAGGGCAGGCACCAGAAGTGGCCTTTGAAAGGCCAGTCACAGATTTTACAGGTTTTTTCCCCCCATCTCTAATACCCAGCATGCTGCATAGGCTAACAAATGGTGTGTAAATTATGTTTATAAGAGTTTCCCCAAGTGTAAAATATATATTCATATAATGCAAATGTCTTTTTTCATTGTCTGTAAAACTGAAGGCAGATTTTCAGCAGAGCACTCAAGTATTTAATGAAGGCACCAGCTCAGAACATAAAACAGTATCAAATGGCCCGTCACAGTCATCGACTCACGGCTAGAATGAGCTGCCACTACAGGCTCTGTTTGAACCAAATTGCTGTTAATGGCTGAAGGTAATCAACAGACTTTCCCATTCTGAGAAAACGTGAGGTAAATCCTAGTTTGTCATCCATCAAGAAGTACATGGCAGAAACTAGGATCCAGGAACACGCTCCCCAACTGTGGACCCACAGTGTGGGAAGGGCTCACACATGGCAGAGATGGCTGTGAACCAAATGAGGTGACGATGACCATCATGGCTGATATGTGGGCAGCCGACAGCAGAGACAGGGAAGTGGGGCTGTCAGGGGACATCGTGACAATGTCCGTTTGCTGGTGTGCACAGGCATGAGGGTCTCTACCTGAGCTCCCACCACAGCACGTCCGCTGTTGGAGCTGTGGAGCAGACAGGAGAGAAGACAGTGGTCTGAGTGCCCTTTCTGCACCGATGCAAGCCCCAAATCCAGGGCCATCAGGAGCACCAGCCTCTCCTCAGCCAAGGCAGGCACCAGGGAGGAGGCCACACAGGCACTGTAGTACCATCGTATACAGATGCATCACTAGAAAGTCCCCTAGACCCAAGTGATCTTTCTGCAGTCACTTACAAAACCTTTAGGGTCATTTTTTACCATCTTGGACAATACCAACAAAAATGTGTGTGACAAAAATCAAACTAGACTACCACCTACAGCCAGAGTTTAATCTGATTCTACAACAAGACACTATTATGGTCAGATATCTTAGTTCATCGCCTACTTCCTTTCAGCTGGAAGTTTCCTACAATACTAGTTTAATCCAGCCTATTTTAGAAAAGAACACAACTAGCTACCAGCAGTATCTTTCAGCCAAGCGGTCCAAAGGTAGAAACTTGGATTTATAACAAGTGAAAACGTTGTAACACAAATGCCTGCAATCATCTGCCATCTGAAGACTCAGAGGTTAAGCATTTATGGACATCAGCCAAAAGAAATAAAAGAATAACAGATCTATTTTTCCACCTTTCGCATTGAACATTTGGCACTACTGCAGATACAGCTTGTGTGAAACACAGGCTTGTCTCTTGTCACCAAAGTCAGGAAACAACGTGAGACACCTTCCCATCTGCTGCATTCAGGCAGAAACAGGAACATGTTGCTCTGTTTTATTTTGTAATTACCTCCTCAGCACCCAAGGAAGTCTTCCTTCATAATTCTTTCCTCTCCGACACCTAGGTTAGTATCAACTCTTACCTAAGAGCTACTTGTGGCAGAACCGAAGGTCACACTGATCTAAACTCTTCAGAGTTTGAAACCTTTCTATCAACTAGTTAATTAAAAAAATAAATAACTGAAAGCAGTACAAAAGGGGACAGAGTTGTTAAACAGTGGATAAGTTTTCCAGAGGACCTCCTTTTTGGGTGTCCTACTACAAAAAAGGAAAATTAATTCACTGAAACTACTGAAGAAAACTAAATCCCCACCTTCTGAAAACCACATGCTCAAAAAAGTACTCGGAATCAGCAGTCAACAGACTTTCTGTTTGACTGGCAAATAAACTGAACACATTATCTACAAGGCAATTTTGTGTTACACTTACGGGGTGATCTGCATCCAGCTCAGATCCATACATCAAAACTCTCTGTGAGCATTTGTCTAATTCAGATATCTTCCTGGGGAACCAAGGGACACAGTCGAGATCTGTAGAAGACAGAATGTGAGTTGAATGTACTGGAGTATAAGACGGTAGAGATACCTGCGCAAAACATTTGTCACTGTCTAAACCAACTGATACAAAACCAGCCTTGCCTTCTTCATCAGTCCAGATGTTTTCCGGTGGATTGAGAGATACAATATTAGTTTGAAACTTGAGCAGCTGGATTAGTTCATTAAATTCTTTCTTACTGCAGTCGCAGTCCACAAAAATTTCCACCTCTGAGTTCCTTCTCTTCGATTTTCGTGATTCAATATGAACCATACTCACATGTTTCTCCTGTGGAAAGATGAAATAATGGATGAAATACAGACATACCAGCTAGAAGGGCAATATCAATGGCATATTCCTCAAGAAAGTTTTTACCAGTTATTAAAAGGTGTTTTCATTGAAAGTATTCACTTTGTATTTACACAACTAGTTAGTGACACTCACTAAATACTGATGACAAAAAAATCTGTATAGTGAAAGTAAAAATAAAACTATTATATTTAATGAAGAAAATCAACTAATGATTTAATTTTATCTACCAAGACAATCTCTTACAGAGGACAGTATAACATGGGAATTTTTAAAAATAAAAAAAAACACTAATGCAATTTTATATTTATGTTTGCTATAAATACGAAATTCTAATGCAATTTTATTAGACAATGTGCATAATAATATTGTTAATTTAACTAGATTTGAGTGTGCTTCTTTAAATAGATGCTACTAAACATGTACTACTTCAGTATCTCTTATGAACACATGATGAAGAAAATATTTTTGTGCAGATCACTGTATGTCAGCCCTCATCTATCTTTCTTTATCAACCTTTATTATCAATAACTCAAAGTGTTAACAGTAATAAAATTGTAATAAAATTAAAACCTAATTCAATTTATTCTCTGTTACAATGTTCCCATCAAAACTAAACGATGCAAGAAACGTGAGTGTGTAAATACTTCTAGCATGAAAACTTTCCTACAGGGTATCTCTCCCACAACTACTGGTCTGCCAAGGGTGTCACACAGCGACAGATAACCATAATGTGTTCTGGCTGGCCCGATCTAGCGTTGTGATAGCCTTGCTTCAAAGCAGGAGCTTGGACTGGATGACTGATTTCAGCCAATACTTCTATAGACTCTGATTTTCCCTTTTTTTGCCAGACAAAAATTATCTGTTCTTTTCCACAACCATCCTTTCACTTACTCAGTGAAGCCAATAAAACTTTTTTTGAGTTCCAAATGGGGAGAACTCCATGCCTGTACTTCCTGCTGTATTTTACATAAATGTCCACTTCAGATGAAGGCCCCCTCTGATACAGCCAACCAGCAGTCTCTGCTTTCACACTTCTGGATATACATACGTAACTCTTTCACTGCCACGCTCCATAAGGTATGTATATGATATATCTCCTTAGCTAACCCGCTCACCTAACAAATTCACTCTGATCTGCCCTAGGTTGAGTACAGAACAAAGCCCTGCACTCCCCCTCACAGTACTCAAATTGTTAAGTGGCTACGTGAATGGGGGGGATATCTCTGCAACATCTTCCAGCCATGTTTTAAGAGCCCATTGTGAGTCATATGCCCATTCCCAAGAAGGGGGAGTTGATGTGTAAATCCAAGATTTCAGGTATGAACCCACTCAAGCCAGAGATGCAGTTAAGACACTTAACCCTTGGAGAGATGCTGCATTGAAAACAGGACTCTTTCTCCAACTCCTCTCAGCTCACTTAGGCTTCCCCTCTTTCTGTCAAACACCTTGCTTCCTGGCAGCCTCCCTCCCGTGGGTCTAACTCACCCCTTTTCCTTGGCTGGGGAATCCAAGTATCTACATCAGCCTTGGGAATCTGGTCCCAAGGCCAGCTCCTGTGAGTTAGGACTGGTATTGCCCCATGCTCACACACTTGCACCCTCTGATGGCCTGGCCTTAGAGGTAGGCTCCAAGCCACCTCCTAACTTTCTGTTCACCGCACTGCACAGACCGAACAACCTAAGACTTTTATCATACTGCTTTAACTATCCTCAGACATGCCTCCAAGCCCTCTACAATTTATTAATAAGGCCAGCAGACTACAAGCAGTAGCAGTAGTCTGACCAAAACCCACCCATTGCATGGGGATCTATATGGGAACCAATATTTCACAATTTACGTTCCAGTTAGACGCATAAAGCCCTGACCCTGCAAGCACTTACAGATGCATTTAACTTCATGAGTAAACATTGTCTTGCAGCAAGGCTGCCACCACTACGTGATTGTATGTAATTTAGATTCTGAACTGCTCTCTGAAAGTGCCTCCTTTCACTGTGGCCTGCACAGACAACTCCAAATCTAATTTACAGTGTTGAGAAATACGTGTCGGAAATCTACAGCGAATAGCGTGATCATCAACTTCACTGTTAAACTTTATTCCAGAAAACCCTTCACAAGCCCAAAATGCTTTGTTGAATGGTCCATAAAATTTCAAGTTACTTATACTCAATTCTGCAGAGTGTAACTGCACTATATTCCTTCCGCCACGGTCCATTAGATTTATACCAACAAACAACCTGACCTCAGTAGCCTTCTTCAGTCCAGTCAGCATAATGATTTGTAAGCTTTACCTGGAAGAGTCGGAGAGCTTTCACCAATCCACCAACTTCATTCTTCAAGGAAAACACCACAGCTGTCTTTCCACCTTCAGAAACAGATTCAGCTTTCCCATTTCCCTTATTGCCTTTCTTTTCCTCATTTTTCCCAGAACTCGATCTGTTTAGCTACAAACGGATAAAGAACAGCATCATCTCAGATGCAAACAGGTATTTCCAAAAATAAAGTTTTTTTACATAGAGAAATTTCTGTTAGAAAATAGCTGAATGGAACTCATCCAGACTTAATTTAAAAGGTAATACATTTACTTGAAATGAGAATCACAGGTCAGAGGCAGTTGTTAGAGACGATTGTGTAAGGCCAGATAGCTGAATGGAACTCATCCAGACTTAATGTAAAAAGTAATACATTTACTTGAAATTAGAATCACAGGTCAGAGGCAGCTGTTAGAGATGATTGTGTAAGGCCATTCCCTAGAAAAAAAAAAAGCTTAAGGAAAAGCATATGAATGTTCGGGATACCAATATGATGACATTATTAGGGCAATGCTATCATTAGTAATAAACAAGAAGCAAATGGAGACGGTCTAAATTACTGCAAAGCCTGCAGTGATGTTATTCTAACCTGAATATTGCTGCAAGATTGCACCGCAAAATTGCCATGATGCTATTCTAACCTGTACCAGTCAATTTATGATGATTTACACTGGTCTGTACTTTTGTATTAACCATTAAAATTAAAACATAATGTTCATGTTCTTTGTTGTAGTACAATTAATGTTGTCACGTAATGCCATTTTTCCTGAGAAAATAAAACCTCCATTGATTATACAAACAAGGATGGAAATACAGGCATAGACTGTATCACAGAACCATAGAATACCAAGTTGGAAGGGACCTCAAGGATCATCTGGTCCAACCTTTCTTGGCAAAAGCATGGTCTAGACAAGATGGCCTAACATCCTGTCCAGCCGAATCTTAAAAGTGTCCAATGTTGGGGAATCCACCCCTTCCCTGGGGAGATTATTCCAATGGCTGAGTGTTCTCATTGTGAAAAACTGTACCTCCCACAGAAGGTGAGCTGGCTGAGGAACTCAAAAAAAAATACAGAAAACAATACCATCCTTGGCCACTCCTACATTCTTCTCACAATTTGGGGGTCAAAGACTGCTTTAAGCCTAATTTCAGACAGCATTTTCCAAAGAATGTAATTTTATCATCTTAAATCTTGTTGAGATACCAACAGCACAGCCTTTATAGACAATTTTATAAGATCGACTATGATTTTCAAAAAACAGCCTGCACTTTCCAATACCCAGGCTGAGACTCCTGGAGAAATTAAATCTCCAGTAAGATGCTAACTGCTTTTTTATTATCCATAATACAGCCACCAAAAAAAAAGTGAAGATAGAAATTAAGATTCATATACAACTATTCCACATGTATCAAATTGTCCTTTAGTATATTGCAAAGCAACTTACAGAAAATAGCCCAAAAATGAAGCTTTTAAACAGGTCTCACAATGCTTGATGAAAGCCAAGTTAAATCTCTATTCTTATTTTTTCCTTACAGGTGTGTTATCCCACTTGCATAATGTCTGTGCATCCATGTCAATGGACTTTAGCAAAGGGTCTCCCTGTGCTTCTAGAAGATTTTACAAGACTTTATCAAGTGCTTCGTGACCAGGCAAAAAATTAGTAAGCTTCAGCCTGGTTCCTTTTCAAGCTGGATTATATAAAATGGTTTTCTTAAAAATGGATATCGCTGACAGTGACAAGGTATTTGCATCACATCCATCTTAATGCATCCACATGGTTCATGTCAAATTGGTTTGCTTTGTCAGTCAATCCTAGTCCACTCTGAAGTATCTCCCTCTACTGAATACAGAGCCCACAGCCCTCAAGCTACCTTCCACTGGATCTTCTGAGACTTTTTTCTTTTTAATGTACAAGAATGCACTGCATTAAAAAAAAGGCCAGTTAAAATGCATAATCTTACCAAAAGCCACTCTTTAAACAGCACAGGTTAAACCAGCCACGCTTAAACAAGTTACTGGACACACTAAAAAGTCTCTGTAGTCTTTTCTCATAATTTATTAGACTACACAGAAACAATCTGGAAAAGCAACTATGTTTGTAGAATGATATATGAAGGGTTTCAAACATGTTTATTTTTTAGTAATTGAGTTTATATGATTCTTCTCGGTAGGAAGTTTGTTTAGGGATAGTTTACGGGAAGGTCACTTTTGGTTTAACTTCAATAATATTGGGGATTTGGCCGAGTTCTTTTCACATCCATCAAGCCCAAAACTTCCACATGAAGTGACGAAAGTGCTGTTTTTAAAGCATCTGTGATTTTTCACTCTGTGCTGCTTTCTGGAAGCTACGTACGGAGGATCATGTAGTCACCTGAGCATCTGAGAATCTCAGTATCATCAATTCCTCTGGGAAACGAGAGCACTTGGCACCTTCCAAGACTGTCACAGGTTCCCTAGTAGTCTCAAGTGAGCATTACCTGAAGTGATGACTGAAAAAGCCTCTCAAGCATAGGAAAACTAGAACACCTATTTGTTACGAGCTCAGTAGGAGAGGCTGTGCTATTGCAAAAACTCAAATCTTATCAGCCATGCTCATCAGTACACTTCATAATTAAATAATGACTAACAGATCAACTTTCCTAATGAAAATGAATTCTCTGGAATAAGCGCAAGTACTCAGGAATAACAGTCATCTACAGCAGAACTTAGTGAAGAAAGCAACTCAAATATAAAGACAGTAAAACAAATTTATCCCATTTAATTCAATATTTTCAATAGAAACAAAACATGTACAAAAAAAAAAGGGGGATATTTCATATTTTACTATAAAGATAATACGCCAGTTCACAACCGGTACGAACTGGTGCATTCTGTCGGTTCTACTCAAGTGATCTGAATCTTCACATGTTGCAAAATTTTACAGGAGGCAAAGCCTTCATAATCCTAAACATTTCACATATTCATATTACATTATTAGCACCTACTAACATTCTTTACTCTTAGTAAAGTACACCTATTCAAATATGTTTCCCTGTAAGCATACAGAAGTTTATCCCATGCCTGAAACCACTCGAGCACCTGTTGCACCCATATCATCATCTTACAGAGAACTGCTGCTACCTCCTGACAGGGTTTTCGAGAGGGAACTTGCACACCCCCTGCATGATGCTCCGGCACCTTTCCGTACCCCTGGGAGTCGGCAGGAGCTGGGAAACCTCAGTGCCAGCTGCTCAGCAATGAAAGTGCCACAGGCACCAAAGCAGTGGAAGTCCATGCGATCTGCATGTTCCCAAAAATGTTTTCCGTAGCGTGCTGTGAGGTTCATGAGAGCCTTGGAAAGGGAGATTGTGCTGATGCACATAGTCCGCAGGACTAATCAAAGCCTTTCAAAATCCAAGCACTTAAGCCCCAATGCTTTTATGCTATGCCAAGAGCAACGTGGTTCATTTCTGCAGAAACGCTTATATTCCTAATGAAACTTCTACTGTGAGTTAAAGACACTTTTAAGGCTGCGTTTATAACGAGGACCGAGCAGACTGCAAAGTTAGCTTCACCGGTCCCCGCAACCGCTGACAAACTATTCACCTGACCTTAAAGTCGAGAGAAAAGGGGACGGCTCCCTGGCACCCGGGCCCCCCGGACGGGG
>NW_009604558.1:79480-80835 GCF_000690535.1 Cariama cristata | reverse complement strand
TGGTCTCAGACCATCTATCCAGCCTGTCCGCTCATTAATACTTTTTGTTGTTGTTTTGAGGAAAGTGGTGGGAAATGACATCCTCTGAGAGTGCTTACAGAGAGCAGCAACCCACATTCACTGTGCCTGCACCCCCGCAGCAAGACGGAGATGCCCTTCGGAGCAGCACTGCCCTGCAGCCTTGCCCTGCAGCCTTGCCCACCCTCTGCCCCTGCGGAAAGGGCTTAGGGACTAATGGGATACTCCGGAGAGCCCGCCTGCTCCAGCATAAGCTCTCCTGCAACTGAAATCCCTCATTTTTACATGTTTGGTTTTGCCTAACTTTGGGAGAAAGCTTGTTAGATAAGTGTGTTAGCAACAGAGTTGGCAGACAAGGGTTTTGTCCTTTTGTTAAGGAAGCTATTTTCCTCTCCTGAGTGTTCATCAGGCTTTGAGTCTCGCCCTCACCATACCCATTGATCTCATGATAACCGACATCCAAAGGGACTTGCCAATCACTGTTTGAGTGATTCCAATAACCATTGGCATATTACCTTCAAAAATAAACAGAAGCAGTTTGTATGCCTGTAAAATCAAGCTAAAGATTCCAGACAACATCTCAGCCTGTACCTGTCCGAAGAAAAATTGCCAATAGCTTTCACTGGCTACCAGTTATTTTCTTTCTCAATATAAACAGGACGTCA
Source organism: Cariama cristata (assembly GCF_000690535.1). Lineage (NCBI taxonomy): Eukaryota > Metazoa > Chordata > Aves > Cariamiformes > Cariamidae > Cariama > Cariama cristata. The sequence goes on along the minus strand of NW_009604558.1, from coordinate 80,152 downwards.
AGATCACCTTCAACACAGCACATTTCCCATGGACTTAAACTCATAGAATTAGGTCCCAAAGCCACCAGGAAACCGTAGGAACAATCCAGAAGGATGAAAGAGGATATAACAACTCATCAACAACAGAAAACCATCCTGTGGGTAATAGGGTCAATAGATTCATACAAACCTACATTATTTGTAGGTATAAACTAGATTTGCTTTATTTGTGCACTGAAAAAGTGACCTGTTGCAGATGCAGGCATTCCTCAAAACATAAGAAAGGAGGATTAAAAAAAAACCCTGGCAACAAAATGCAATGGATTGAGCATCCACATCACAAAAGAAAGCCTGACAGAATAAAATGACTAGAAATCATTCATTTTCCCTGCCTCCTTTTGTTGTTAGGATACTTAACAAGTCATTTGGAGGAAACCTGATCTCTTCATTAGTCCATCAGAAACCTGGACTGGAATTTCACGCAATTTGGAAAACAAGCATGCTGAAGAACTTCAGGTAATTTCACAGACGTTCATTTGGTTGGAAGTTGTTATACATTTATAAATGCCCCAAACTATTGTAATGGAACCATTTGTACATTTGACTGCAATATTATTCATTTTTCACAACATAGCCAGCCAAAATCTCCATAGGTTTCCCAGGGTGTGGCTCACTCCCCAGGCCCACACCCAC
>NW_009604558.1:17197-79449 GCF_000690535.1 Cariama cristata | reverse complement strand
TGGCGCCCCCCCCAGGCCCCCCCCCCCCCGACAGCCGCAGTGAATGTCACAGGCTTCAGTCAGCACCCACTTGCCTCCTTCCTGCAAGGGGACCTGCAGGGCCACCCCAGAAAAATGCTTTCTGGGACCAAGGCGAAGATTTTTGGTTACAAAAATTTGGCTTTACAAAAATGGGAGTATGGAGTTGCATGGTTTGGTTGTTTTATGTTTCAAGAAAAAGAAAAACTTTTTTTTAAAAAATAAAGTTTTACAAGATCATTCCCTATTCTGAAACACACAGTTTTTTTCATTAAAGAACAAGAAAGGAAAAACAACTACTAACTAGAAATGTTTGTCTTTACAGAGCTGCTGAATTTTATAACAAATCCTTAGTAATGCCATTAGTTGTTTCTTCCTCTTTTCATCTCAGGAAGGTGTTCTACATATTGGTTTAGTGTTAACAGAAATATTAAAGCAACAAGGCAGAGGAAAGGTGGTGTTAATCTCCTATTTATAACACTTGCCTTTTTGTTCATTTGTAGAACATTTTATTATCAGTACCATAATGTCTGGCACAGACCTCCCAACGTACATGGACGCTGATATTATCAGAATTAAAAGGTCAACGCTGTCTTTTCAGAATGAGTTTAACAAGAACAAAAACTCAGTAGGAGAGAGTCACAGATTTATAATATCTTTTACAAAATGGTCATTTCTCAGTAAACCTAATACTGATTAGAAGTCAAGCTCAGTTTTCAAACATATTTAAATCCTCTGCAGTCATCTTAAATTTCTGACTTAGGACAGAGTTAAAGTATTAAGAAAGAAGGCTGAAGTCGGTTGGCCTGAAGTTTTTGGCACTAATTATTATTTAGACTTGAACTTTATCTTTAACACATCAGATTTTAATAATATGTTGTGCATGTGAACTGAAATATTTTTTCCATTCAGGCACTGAAAGGCATTCCTTGTCACAGAATCTGGTGGACGAGATTCAGAGTAACTACATTAAGCCATTTCATTAGTGCAGTTAAGTCTAATGAAATCTTTCATCATTAGTCCTCCAGGTGCTTTTGGTATAGAATTTGTTGTGGCTCAAGGTTATTCTTGTCTTTTCACACGTTCTGTCATTCCCTGTCCATTACAGTTGACGGGAGTCTCTCCGTACTGGGGAACATTTTAGATGTGGTAAATTGGAAGGGATTAGGTGTATTCTGTCATAGGAAATGTGTATTCTGTCATAGGAAATGCTGGATCACCATACCCAGGAACAAAATCAGAATCACTGATTATTTCAAATGATCTGGGCTACCCAGCTTTTCCTTTCATTTGTTGCTAGAGCTTGGCAACTGTTCTTTGCCATCATTATGATATGTTTATCAGGGGCTCTCAAAATATACCCTGGCCCATAAATGCTTCACAAAAACCATCTTAAGGACAAACTAGTAAAAGCTGCCCAGAAGTGTTAGAAAAGTATGACGATACTTGAAGAGCAAACCAGTTACAAAACTGAAGTTTTATTAAATGGGCTTCAGCCAAGCTTAGTGTTTTCATAAAGTCTCCCATAACATTTTCAATGTATGAATGTGTTTATTTTTAATGGACAAACATTCTTTACTAGACCTTGCCTTCCGGACTTCCTATCCATTCGTGAAAGTAAAGCTAGAAACTAGTGACAAGACAAATGAAATTAATTCAGCTATCTCCCACTCTCCTCACCTCCAGGGTCTTCACAGGTTTAAATGCAAAAGGAACACAGAAATAACAGATACATGTAGAACAAGGAGAATCACAAATAGCAGGTAAGCTAGATTTTTAAAACTTCTTTGGTCTTAGCAGTCAAAGGCATTCTAGTAATTATTGGCAAACGAGTAATCTGGTTACAAAAGATCTACATCTACTGAACTCTTATCGATGCTTGCAAATTGGTCATGAACAGGTAAGATTTCATCAAATGTATTTGTTCTTCTAAGCATTGAATAATCCATTGTCAGCAGCAAATGATTTCTGTGAAGACATTTGATTAATAATTTCTATAGAATAGGATGTTTTGAGTGTTTAATTTTAAAAATTTGAGCTGCTTTGACTTAAATGCATGTTTCATAATGTAATTTCTCTTCCCTACCTAGGGGAATGCAGAGGTTGACTTCCCATAGGAACATTAATGATTATAAATTTAAAGATCGCTTTGCAAGAATACTCTGTAAGTGTAGGGTCAAATTCACTCTTTTGGTGAACCTTCAGCCAGTAAACATCTTGGTTGTTAGTTACTGAATGTGAACATAGCCCCAGGGGAATTAGCTTAAACTGAGTTAACGTTTTTAAGCTCCTCCCTCCACTAGGTATTCTTCCAGCTATCTGTGGTTGGCCTTTTTTCTATTTAAAATATGTAATTTTAAATCCACAGTCATATTCTAATGGATTTGTATTTTATTTCACAGCAGCTTTCATGTCTCCCTTCTCAAAAGTCATGGGCTTAACTCAGAAATCCTTTCATGTAGTTACAGCAATCCTCTATTCTCTACACATAGTCTGGTTTAGCTTGGTTTGTGAGTTTTTAAGAGACGTGCAAAAAAGAACAAGTTTAAAAAAATAACATTGCCTTTGGAGGACTTTGATGTTTTAATACCTTCAGTTCATAATAAAAATAGCCTACTATTATAAGAAATGTTTTAAAAAGGAAAAAAAAATGTGTAGGTTTTTCATAGTCATGCTGTTTTAGCATGGTATATAAGTGGGAGAAGCTGTTGGAAAGATGCAGCCTCGCCGTGGGGCCGGCAGATCGGCACATGATGTGATCTCCCCAGCTCTCAGCTGCACCTCAGCAGAGACGTAAGGCTGGTGTACAGCTGGAGAAAGACACACGCACCAGCTTCAGCACGGCACCGGGGCTTTTCTCCTGCTTTGGGAGCCTTCGTGCAGCAATGGCAGCTGGTGGGAAACCTGATCAGCCATATTCGGCAGGTCAGAAAGAATCCAGAGCTCTGCATCGGTGGCCTGGGAGAGGTGTCCAAGGGGCAGTGGGGAAGGAGGAGGTGGGGCTTCATATGGAAAGGGGAAAACAAGCTCAACTGACTTGACTTGTTTGAGGTGCTAACAGCAATTTGAACGTCAGAGTGATTCTGGAAAACAGAGCTCATCAGTCTAGCCTTTTAAAATATGCTCACATCAAGGCAATCTCAAGTGAATATTTAAATGCAGGCCTGAGAAGGCAAAGAACCATGGCTCTCCTGACCTTTAGTTAGCACAGGTAAAAATAATAACTGCCATGTGGATCTGCAAGAGATGGCACGAAGCATGGAAGTTTTTGGAAGCTGTTTTTCTGATAGGGAACCCAAGTCTTATAAGGGGGCTTGGCTTCGTAACTCACTCAAAGTACAAACTCTCCAATATCTATACTCCTGCATGACGAATATATTGCTGTAACTCAATATGGATCATTTTACAACTGAACTTTCAAAAACAGCTTTCTGCAAAACACTGGTGTGACACTGGGAGACTGGACACAGGACAAGGAAGAGAAACGCACCATTAAAAGCAAAGTTTTCAAGCATGCTGACCCTCTACTCCATTTCCAGTTGCCCCTCTATTCCTCAGCATATCCTGACAAACAAAACAAAAACTCGTTTCCAACTAAACAGAAGAGGATCCAGAACAGCGAAATAGCATAGGATTTTGGAGTGCAATGCTCAAATTTGTTCAGCTTCTCTTAGGGAAAGCGGTCCAACACACACTGTGTCTAGAATCAAGACAAATTGCTGTAGCTAGAATAAAGATCATGCATACGTTTTCAGAGCTAATGGTATGCTGGGGCAAACAGATGTAGCATCAGTGATTTCCTTTGTGGTCTGCCCACAATGATGCTAGCTAAGAACATAACCCTTACTATATAAAAGTTGGTGTTGAAACCAGGCAAGAGCATGAGATTTCTTGTACTTCCTAAATTGCCTTTGCTGTGTATTTTCACAACTCTGTTTTTACTTATGCCTGTTACCAGGGTATGAAGTGTTGCACAAAGGACATGGGGGAAAAAATAGGAAGACAACAGTATTTGTTGGAAGGGACTGAAATACCCTGTAGAGAAAGCAGGAAAAATATAAAAACCAATTCCCATTGTCAGAATTGGCTATTGTTCCCCAACTTTGGCGATATCATTATCAAATACCAATTGATATTGATACCCATATCAAACCACAGTGAACCTTTATTCAGCTCCTCTCTCTCTCTGCACCTTGTTGAGTCAGAAGGCAGTTGCTTCTTTACACAATTTCAAGGCCAAGCAATTTGAAAGTAACTAGACACAAATGAGATCACAGATAAGTAAATAATAACATACGGCGCTGTCTTACAGACATAGTCTGACATGTTAAACTCCTTTTCTAAAGAAGTTGAAGGCAGAACACAATAGAGCTGTAGCTCAGTGCACACGGCAAGCCACGGATATTATCATTTTGCAGCATCTGGTTAAGAGTAATCTTTTCAGATTAAAAAAATATTTTTTGCAGAGCTTGTCATTCATGGCTGTGAATTATAAAAGGAAATGCAGGGCTACAATCAGTGATACTAGGAAGAAATAACCATATTGGCCTATGGTTACTTGCCTCTCTATTATTGGCCTATTACACTTACAATAACCTTTGAATTTTAAACTGGCTGATGTTACACTATTTCATTATGCTCAAGAAGTTGTTATCACTACACGGTAGCTCTTTGTTGCATTTGTCGTAGGGAGTTACAAGACCACTGCAAACTCAAGGCTGAGTTTGGCTTTTCTATTTGCCTTAAATTGCATTGCCCAGAATATACATCAGATACAACCTCTACACAAAAATATCTAATGCTGAGTATGAGATTTAAAAGTATCAAATTATGATCAACTCATTAAGAATTCTCAATTATTTGTTTCCACTCTACCTAATACTTTAACATGCTAATTTAATATATGCTGTGTCCCACATCTTAATTAAGACTCATCATGTAATACTACTACTAACATCGCATTTAACCTTTTGTTTTGAGATAAAAGAAATAAGCTTTTATTAGGTCAACTACTGAGAGTCCATAAGGGATCCATGGAAGGTCAAAACAATATTGCATTGCTACTAATTCAACCTTACACAATGACTTTAGCCAGAACCTCCTCCAGTTTTTTTTTCTGCATCTCAGTATTATGTGTATTTTTAAATAACGGTGAGTAGAGACAAAAAAAGTGTTTTTTCTTTGCAAAACTAATCATAGGCAAGAAGTTAGATTCACTCATATACCCTCACAAGTTCAGGCTATTCTACCAAGGCCAACTAGGTAAATCGAGAGAGTATCTCAGCTGCTCAACACGAATGAAAGTCCATTGCACAGTTGTGACTGACAAAATAAAGCAGCTCTCCTGTCGCAGAGACAGGAATTAGAGCAGGAAAAATCATGAAAGAAAAAGGCCATTGACCTGAATAGCAATATTTACTTTACCAAAATCAGTGATAATACTCTTTCAAAAATCCTAATATTTTCCATGTTGTTTTCTGCTACAGAGATGATTGGCAAATTCTCTTGTCCTTTAATAATGAAAAGATGGAAGTCGCTGCTGTGAAGCTGTTGCTAAGCACTAGATTCTGAAATCATACCGTATCAAAAAAACCCCCATCATTGCCACAGAAATCAACTGAAAAACATGAGGCCAAATTCTGCCCTGATTTACACCACGAGACAATAGAAGGGACTGGAAGCTGATGGACTGTTAGGCCTCTGTGGCTTCTGGGCTGCCATCTCTGTAAGGGCTCTGGATGTAACTTATGCAGAATGACAGAAGTGTCTGCTCACAGCTGCACTTTTTACTGGGTGTATCCTCCAAAAACAAAGTGATAGGAAACTATAAACATAAGGGTGTTGCTATAGTTTGTGTAAGCTGTGATGAAAAGCATGGCAAACCTTGAACTGATGGCGTTAGGACAAGGGGACCTCGCTTTCCACGTCAATGCCATCACTTCAGAAAAGAAAGCAGTTACAAATGTAGTTCAAAACTGCAATTTTTTTGCAACTGGAAGCATTCTCAAGGATTTGTTATTTTACAATGGTGAAGAAACACATGGGATTTCAACTTGTGGCGAACAGCCTTTTCCTATAAATCACAGAGCGTAATCTGAAACCTAGAAACAGCACAGGGGCTCACATTTATGGATTTAAAACAGATGAAGAGCAAGCGTGCTCTTAACCCTTTCCCCATAATTTCTTCCCCGTACAAAATGAAAATGAATATGCAAGTACTGAACAGAAATTAACTTGGTAAAAATCAAGACAAATACAATTTTGTAAACACCAAAAACTTCAGCTCTTTGACCGACTTCCCTAAGGACACAAGCACAGAATTTTCCTAAAGCAAAGCACTGTAAAACTGTTAGAGCATAATCCACTATTCGGACTGTTCTTTCATCAACTTTTATTTAAGCAGTTTATCTTGTTGAGATTAGGATCTCTCTTACAGAGCAAGACCTGGCAAACACAGGCCTCTGGTTTTGAATATCAGGCTATATTTCACTGCAAAAGAAGTAACTAGCAGCCTGTCATCTCACCATAAGGTTATAAACTCCTTAATCAGGCAATAGGAGAACTAATACTAACACAAGAGCGATAATTTATCTTCAGAAACACGCAAGAGCATTAAGACAATAAAAAGAGCATTTATTTACTGTCTTTTAAGACCCCAACCATTTTTCTATCATTTTAACCTCTCTTATGACTCACTGGACAAAAAAAACCAACCTCAAACCCAGCATAGCTTGTTCAAAGTTCAATTCTAAGACACAGCCTTTTTTTTTTTTTTTAAATAAAAACCCACAGTGTAAAAGAACGGACTGGAATATCATCATTGCCAAGAGGCATTAGTCTATATCTTGTCAGGGTCAGAGTTCCAGTACTTCCAGAAATTCACTCACATACGTGACATAATGGTATGATTAAAAGCAGAAACGGGCTCAGATTGAAATAAAGCATGATGGTACGTCATGTTAAATCTCTATACCACTGTAATATTTTAGAGCAAACCCTAAACCAACCAACCCAGGACAGTTGAAGGGAGAAGAGGGAAGATAATTTTAAGCTTACTGTAAGATCACTCATCTGCACAGACAGTACTTGCCCATGGTAACCCAACTAACAGTGCCTTCAGTGTCCCTTCAGTGCCTGCAATTCAGTGAAGTGGTACTTTCGTCCAGGTCTTCTGATGAAAAGCTAGAGTGTTTCTGTACGTCACTGAAAAGGCTGCAATTCATAGGAAAAATGTCTCTAAATTGGCAATGATGGGCACCTGAATCTTTTTCAAGTGAAGAAGTAGCTACCTAAGAACGTTAGAAAAAAGCAGCATGAAAATGAATTCAGTCTTAGCTACTGGACATGTGGGAGCATCCTAAAAATGCAGTCATGGCTAAAATTTTGCGCTACAATAATCAGAGAGCCTAAAAAAATCTGAGCCCTTTTGAAATAGCTTGCTAAAACTGCTTTATATAATTGTACTTGCAAAGAAAGATTTGGGGAAAAGAGAGAGAAAAGAAAGATTTGCAGAAAAGAGAGAGAAAAGAAGAAAGATTTGGGGAAAAAAGAAATCCCACTGGGATTTCCAAATATGTCCATCAGTCCATCTAATTAGGGTGGGATACACAGTTCCAAAAAATCTCACGAGGTACGTAAGTAACTGTGACAATCAGACCTATTCCGTACGTAACCAGATGTACAAACTGTGTAAGTATGAAAGAAGAGGCACTTCACAGCTTGAAAGCCACTAAAAATATGGACTGTATCACATTGACTGAATTATGTGTTCAAAACGGCCAGCCAGATAAACCCTTCTTTAAAGCACATCCTGTGCAAAAGTTCCTGCCTCAATGCACCAAGTTGCTTTGAAGTCCCCATTTCACCAAAGCGGGTGTAGGACTATCTGTATGAGTGAAATTATTGAAGTCAAGAGAAGAACACACGCCTGAACTTACACACTTGCTTAGCATATCAAGGGATCAGTAGAAACTTGAAAAGTTTGTACATACAAGAAAACATGTAAGATAGCAAAGGTAGATTATATATTGAGGAGAATTCTAGATACACACTTACTAACTAGGTTCATATCATTTGCATGGAAAATCTGACCTGAAACATCCGAGTTCTCCTGTTCAATCCAATAGTTAAAGAATATGCTGTGTTATTACTATCACAAAAAGACAGGGGAAATTTTATGAGCTGATATGCTGGAGACAGAAACTGGCTGGGACTAACTACTCTGGTATGTGAACTCTGTTTCTTCTGTAGTTTCAAAGCAAAAGCACAGCTCAACACCATACTTTTTGGCCTAGTTATTCGTTAGTAAGTTAGACACGGAAAATAGCATGTGTTTTAATTACATCTGTTTAATTACTTACTGTTGTACCTTTCAACTTCAGTTCTATTACACAGAAAAAAATATTTTGCTTAACATTCCTATCTCATTGTGTAAATATGTGATGTTGTTTACAGAATGATTTACAATCGAGTACTTTGTTAAAAATACCGGCCCACTTTGTAACTTTACAGTTTTGCAGCACGCACATTTCTGCAAAGCAACATTTCCTCAGTAAGGGTTGAGCATCAGCTCAACTACACTCAGTGTAGCAGATAGGAGTCTTTTGATCCTGGCCAGTTTTAGGTGGGTTCTATTTATTCTAGAAATATTTTTTCCAGTGGTATCGATATAGTCAAGGAATCCAGTATTCAAACAACTAATACAACCATGCATTTCTCTTGGCAGTACCAGCACAGAGAAAGTTAAATAGAAATGAAAACTAAACTACCAACATCCAGAAGAGTGATTACAGCCCAGGACAGCCAGCCAGTAACACACTAGCAGTGGAATTACGGAGCGCTCAGCATTGCTACCATTTACATTATACCTGTCTGAGAATCAAGGGATTCCTACCTCAAGAGTAACATCACCCCTCGTACCACAAAACACATGGCAGCTGTTACTTCAGAAAGCAGAGACATATCTTGCTTGGCATTAAAACTACTGTGATACTTTCCTTTTTTTTGGGTGCAAGATGAGACAGACACACACATATGTATATATGTACGTGTGTATATATACATTTATATACACAACTCGCACTCACCCTACCTGCAAAGAGACAGAATCAGAAGCAGCCAGCCAAACCCTCAGCTGGTTCAAATGACAGCTCCACTGATTTAATTAGATAGGCAATCCTGAAAGTCTTATTTAAAAGAGCCCTGCAGCAGGGTCTCCTCTCCTCTCTTCTCTCCTTGCCATAGTGAGCCAGCTCTCTTCTCTAGCCACCTTCCTTCACGTTAGCTCTTGGTCCCTCTCTTCTTCTTCTCTGACTTTCCAACTACCTTTTTCTCCCCTTTACCTTTACATTTTCTGCATCTGTTCTGTAGTTCCTCCTCCCTGTTCTATCAGTCAGAAGTTACTTATCCTCATCCTTACAGCCCTGTGTAGCCTACTGTGACTCTAACTATCAAATCTCACAGGTGCCTTCACTCTGCATGCCATTGCTCAATAATCATGCAGACGTGTTTCCATGTTTCCTTCCAAACAATACCACAATACAACTTTTTCCTGTTTCTCCTTACTCCTTGGCTGCATGGCATCTCTTCACAATGGGACACAATTCAGAGAATATACCCCTCATTCTGAGGAGGACAAATGCTAAATAGGAACATAGCAAAATTAGGCTTTCAATGTAGCTATTAGTCCTGTAGCTGCGCTTTCTGTGTCAAACTAATGATAGGGATGCCCTAAAACCAAGCAAAAACTTGTTCATTCAAGCTTTTGTGAGACCAGGTATTTTTTGGAGGAAAAAGCACTTACCAAACCGCATTAGCACTTCCTAGTAAGCACTTTGCAGATGCACTGGTAGTACAAGGCCATAAATTATTTCCAGCTTTAAATGATGACTTCATAAAAATATCCATTTATGTTAGCTAACATATATAGTAATATATTTATATGAAAGCATTTATTTAATACAAGGCAAGTAAGTTAATGCAAATTGCAGGCAAGAACCGGAGAGAAAATGAGCAAATTTTGATTTCAAAAATACCAGAATCCAGAGGGTATTTTAAGGTGATGAGATGTTAAAGTCATGATTAACAAGGAGACTTTCAATAGACAACAGCAGTAATTCCTCACTGAAAATCTTCTGAGAAAGTGGGAAAATGTGGAAAAAGTGCACTGGAACTCAGTAGTACTTTCCTACCAGCTACTTTTACACCTTGTATATGCCTTTATATCCATGAGTTCTGCGCAAGCCAAGAGCAGAGACGAGAGTAAGCTAAGCGTATGTAGGAACACTGAAACAAAATTAGTCTCATTTGTATTCTGGTGCATCACAGAGTTTTTATCGGCACTGAAGGTATTAATGTACGACGCCATCCTCAAACAAAGAGCAGAGAGTTGACTTGACAGTTTCCGTTATTCAGATCTTTCATTTCAGTGTTTATTATTACAACCCTGCTTACTTTGGGGACTGAAAAACAATTAGAAATTATGAAACGATGCTGAAAAGCATGGGACTAGGCATGGCCTTACCGAGTCCATTGAATGGCTTTCAGTGCAGGTTTAACGCATCTTTCCTCCCCGGCGTGTATGGGAAGAGGAAGCAAGCCAAGTGTATTCTGCCTGTGGATGGTGCAGTTTCAGCTAAGCCAGGCTCTGAGGCTGTGTTTGCTCTTCTCTCCCACATGCCCTTCTTATTCATACTATTGTTCTCTCTTTCCAGTTTATGAAAGCATACTCCCACTGGATTAATCTACTGAGACCTTAACAAGGGCCTGAATAACACCATAGGTATTTGTGCAAACAGGTAATTACGAGGATCTAGGCTTTTCCACATTCAAAAGTAGAAGTGCATGGGATATTCCCATCCTTCCTTTTCCCCTATATATTTTTATTATTCAAGTTTTGCAAGGCTTTTAGAATCCAGAAGAAAGAACAAGCATTAGAAGAAAATAAAAGTTGCCTTTTCTCCCAGCACTTCTGAGTTTGTATTGATTTTCCTGGTGATTTGCTGTATTTCACTTAGAAATCCTATCAAATATCCTATAGTAAGCAACTATCAGGTAACCATAAGAGTTAATGTCACATCATTAATGCTATTTTAAATATGAACCGACAGCCTGGTCAGAACGCGAGGAAAACCAAGCTGATAAATTGCTTAAAATTCAACCCAAAGCAGACAAATCACAAACAAGTTTGCGTAACGGAGTAGGTGACTACAGGCGGAGAGACTCCACCCTGGAGTGCTGTAATGGGAAACTGTTAAAAATCAATGTTTGTTTGCTGGCTTACGCAAAAAGGCAGAGTCAGGCACAGCCTGCAACTCGTGGGTAGAAAGTGCCTGATGACAGTGTGCACGACGCTGTGACTCTGTTGGGCGTTTCAGAGGTCAGGGACTTGGTGATGACTTTTTTTAAAGCCAGGCCAGCAGCTCTGTGGAGCTGTGACTGCTGCTCGGCCCATCGGCAATGTATCCCTGCAGCAACACCAGTGCGAGACCTATGGAAAGTCACATCTCTTAAGAACAGCAGGGCTTACCACGCATGGCAAACATGCTTTTTGCAAGTACCTGAGAATTTCAGCCTCTAGCACTTCTTAGTAAAATTGGATTTTTTTAAAACATACTAAATAAATTCCTAAAGATGCAGACAGACAACTAACTACAAAACACTTAGCTAAATCCTACTGATTAACCATCTGTCTCAGAGTTGCCTTATACCTACAAAAGTCTGGTCTTTAATTGAATCAGAAATCATTTCACTTAATCTTAGACCAAACCAGAAACAAATGGTTTGGTCTTTGGAAAACTCTTGGACTTCTCACATTTAAAAAGGCTTAAATATTTTTTCTGCATACTATTTTTTCTGTTTACAAGCCAAGACCTAAAGCACCAATGATGAAATGCCACAATAAAGAACATTTTCACAGAATATCCAGTCTGAATTGGAAGCACGAAAAAACAAACAAACAAAAAATCAGCCCAAACTCTTTTCCCACAAGACTTTCACGACTGAGTTTGAAAACTCATGCGATTCGGATGAGTCTGAGAGACTCCATATGATGCAATCTTTACTCAAATCTCCGAATGTTTATCCACTGCTAATTTTATTGAGAAGCCTAAGATGACATTGCTCTCTGGAACAGATTATCAAATTGGTACTGTTTGTCCTGTAACTAGATGGCCTCTGCCTAGGCTTAAGTGTAAGTCTAAATATACCTAAGTATACTTCCTCTCTATTTTCTAAGTTTAAATATTGTTCTCTTTTGAAGAGTATTTACATGTGTTGTCTGTGTGTACATATACGTAAACCAGATAACGGAGAGCAATGACAAACAAGTTATTTATATTTGTATAACTAGGTGACTAAATTGAATTTGTGCTGATTTTTTTCACGTAGTTCCTTTTTTCTCCAGCGGTATGGAATGTCCTGAAACATTTTAACCTACACAGCAGCCTGTACTGACACCTCTAGCTGCTGCTTCCCAAGGACACATTAATGCCAAGCTATTAGGACAATTATTTGTCTGCAGTCAGGCCTAAAATAAAGGCAAAATAAAATCCTAAATGATTTTTCATATTAAAATGTTTTCCTGAATCTGGGCTGAAGTGAATGCTATTATGATATATAGTACTGAACAGCAACTGCAGGGTCCTTAAACAATACTTGCAGCTTAAGATTCACATTCAGATAAAATTAAAGTGCTAACGGGCTAAAGACAGTTTTTTACAGTACAAAGAGCTGTCCCAAAGCTTGGTTTTATTCTAATATATTCTAATATATTCCAATAATTATTAAAGTGAAGCACTGTAAAAGTTCACCTTCAATTAAAATAATGGCATTTCTTAAATATTTATAGCTCCATCACAAATTAAACTATGTCCAAACTATATCTGGACAGTCCTTTACCATAGTGGCTTCTTACAAAATAAGTATGTCTAACAAGGCTAAAAAACCTTATCTAGTTTACAAAAGATAGTTCTTTATTATTTTGGATTTCATAAACATGAACTTGTAGATAAAAAATGGAATCTCACTTCCTTTTATGTTAAACAGTACACCACAAAATGATTTATCAGTAGCAGTAGCACAATCCTCCCAGTTTTCACAGAAAAATAGCTTTATTTTCTTCCTCTGTGTATGTCTATAAATATATATATATTTGCTTGATTATTGTTGGAGTGCTTCTACTGAACAACAGGTTTAGTTCACTTTTTTTTCAGGCAAGGAGAATATAAAAGCAGTTGGTTTGAAGGAGAAAAGAAGTGGAATACAAAATGGAGGAAACGCTGTATCCTGTAAATGAGGTCAGGTCCTTTCAAGTTTGTTGATTCTTGCAAGGATTTTATATACAGGACCAATGTGTAAGCTTCAAGGTGCTTTTCCACTTAAAACCAAAGCAGATATGCATCTAACTCGAAGACACAAAAGAGAGAAGTTCAAGTATCCTGTTCAGTCAGTGGCAATTCAGAGAACTTAAGTGAGATAGCTGAAATAACTGATATGAATCCACTGGAATAAAAAATCTGCCCTATTATGTGTTACTCATATATGTTACTCAGTTACTAAGACAGCCTTAAATAAAAACACATGGATTATATAATAACATGGAATTGTTTAGTTTTTGTAATGTACTCTCACCTAAGTAGATAATTGGCAGCGAGGACTGAACATGAGAACTTTTGACCTGAAAGCACATAGTTTTTTTCTGAATTCAACGAGAACATACTCTCTCTTTTCTCAAGACTTCAAACAATTTACAACGGTAATGAATTTTTTATTAAAAAAATGTGCTTAGAGAAGATTGAATAGTTCTTGGAAGCTCAGGAAAGGTATCCAGCATGGTGGGATCTATCTTTAAACAGGAAAAAACGACAACATAGATGCTGGCATCGCCAGTGCTCAAATCAGCGTCCAGGAAGTATCAAATATATAATCACCTGTTAGTGAAAATCAACCAAGGGAATGTCAAGAAGAGCAGTTATGCTTTCTTTTTCTCACACATCCTAAAGTTAAGCGTTCAACTATGCATTCACACCAGTTCTCAAAGAGAACATAAAAGGCAGAGAGGTCATAATAAAAGAGGATATGCTCTAAAATAATTTCTCATCTTTATCCATTTGCGGAGAGCTCTTCTTTCACAAGGGTTGGCACAGATCTGTGACGAGGTAAAATCTTGGCCTGCCGTAGTCAATAAAAGTTTTGCTATTGATGTCAGTGGGTTGGAATTCCTTCTATCATCTTTGGATACCTGGATAGCTGCCTGAACATCTGCTGAGGTTGTCTCTAAAAAGTCAAAGTGCAGTTTCTTAGAAATACTCAGATCTGCTGGTGAGGATAATTTCATCCCATTAAAAAACACTTACAAATTAAGGGTTCATTAGAAGTTGCTGTGCCTGATTTGTTTGGTAGATTTATTATGGAGATGTCTCATTTGAGAAAACATAATCAAATACTTTCTTGCTTCACATAACCACCTTTTTCCAGAGCCCTGTCAAAATGTGATATATTAAGGAACTTGTCCAAGGTTACACAGGAAGCCTGTGGCAAAGCCAAAACTTCTGAGTCCCATGAAATTATTTGAACACCTTCCTCTTTTTTGAAATACTAATCAAGAACAAGAACATGAGGGGAAAAAAAAGAGGGAATTATATACTGGTGAACTAACATTTTTCTAGCCCAACATTTCCTACAAGCACAATGAATTAAAGTGCAAAGAAAACACTGTACATGCATGCGTGCACATAAAACAGGTAATTTCGCAATTTATGATCAAATATATATCAATATTCAGCCATAACATATTCAGGCATCTCTGCTTATAAGGGCACAAAGAACAAGCAGTGGTCTGCACAGGAAGACAGCCCAGGTTTATGGTTAGAGCCAAAGCGCAAAAGCCAAGTGCACCACTGCATCTGCTCCCAAACCTGCCCATACAACAGATTTTCTCAGTCCCCAGCTCTCCTACGTTTTTCTGTGCCTATGAATGGCAACGTTTGTGTGACAGTTTATAGCACAGTGACAAAACAGGAATGCAAAATCTGTATTAAAACAAAAAAGCGAGTTTAGATAGATTTCTCTATAGCTGCTAATTTTCTCTTCTATTAAGACTTTTCACTTGCATCACTCACTTTTTGTATTTAATGTAGTCTTCTTAACTAAGCTTTGCAATTATACAGATTTCCCTTTAAATTTGCTGTTCCGTGCAAGAAATCTATGCATTTTGTAAAAATGACTGGTTTTATAAAAACAGAGTCATTGGCAGGAACACAGCCTCACTATGCTCGCTGATGTTAAAAAGAAATTAATGGTACAGTCTAAGTTCATCAGCCCAAAGTGGAATTAACTGATCTATAGGTGACATTAAACGCTGTTAGACATGCTCTTGCTATGTTGATGTTCATGCAGACTTAACAGTACCTGCCTGTCTCAAGGGTATGCATCCTGAAGAATTTTCATTCTTTTAATATTTCACTTCAAGCAACTTGTATTCAACTGAGCTAATATAAGACAAGTAATTTGACAGAACATTCTCAGAAATATAGCAAGAAACATCCAGCCTTGCTACAAGACTTTTTTTAGGACACAAAGCGCCTTTACCTCCCTCAAATCTCCTTTTCCCCAGACTGTGCAATGCATTTGCTTAAGGGAGCATAAGGCATCACAACAGCAACAAAACATACAAGAGTGTTTAAACACTGACGTTAAGCTCACCCAAGTATGTCCAGGGACTCAAGAAAGATCTGGCCTGAGAGGGAAACAAAAAATTGCTGGGACGACTGAGGAACATAAAATTAAAAACTTTTGTACATGACCATACCATCAGCATGTTGGAATCAGACATGTATGGGGCTCCAAACTATGTGATTTATTTCCTCTTAAAGAAAAAAAAAAAAAAAAAAAAAAGGCGCAGCATTTCTGATATTTAAAACATTAGGGCAAACTCAATGTTTTCTTTCAACTACTTCATGGGAAATTACAAATCAATTGTCTTGAGGAGCTGGGACTTGAACCAATAAAATGAACCAAAATAGACATGATGAGACTGGTCATAAAAAGTCACGAGAGTTGACCCACATGAAAGACAGAAAAACGAGTCTCAGACTATCTTTTAGCTATGCATTTAGCACTGGCTGAGGAAAAGCAGGACTGAAGCTGCGGGAGTTCCATAGAGGTGACTTCTCTGCTCTCTCCATTAAAACATGGCTCCCAGTATGAGGACCGAGATGTTAATATTCATACATTCCATACAATGTTGTACATACACATTGAATTTTTAACTTTGACTTGTTTGGACTGCTTTGTTACCCAAATACGTTGGGTAACAGTCGTTCAAATTTTCCGTGGAGTTTGCACACACAAAAACTTGATGTGTTTATGTGAGACAAAGTCTCTCCAGGAGTCAGAAACAGAAGACATTCTAATTTAACTAAAAAAATCTTGCAGTTGCAATTCCATGTTGCTATGAATATATGAACATTTCCGCTGAGTGTACTGGGCAATGCCTCATGCGAGGTAAAGCACCCTTGTAAAATTTTGTAAGGATGAGGCCTAAGGCTTTTTTCCCCTCTTGTAAACTGGAAACAGCTTACCAAAAGATTGTTTTAGGAAAAACCAGATTAAGAAGAGGACTAACACATTAATTTTGCAGAGTTTGATGTTAACCAAAAGACTGTGAACTGTGCTGAGGTACAAATATTCGGCCTGATAATATTTATATAGTGAAATTAATACTTACAAATATAGTGATAAAATACAAAATACACAGCACCCATGTAAGGAGACCCTACATATAATGAGGCAGTGTCAGATGGCATATTTCTACTTAAGGCTCTTTGTCACCTAGTTTCAAATTTAAGATACCTCCGATATACCTTCTACCCCAAGTACTGAGGTCTTGTCATGTCCAAAGTACTTCATGACAAAATTTACAGCTCCTTGGGAAACGCCAGTGCGAGTAAAAACTTCACAGCAGAAGCACTAATACAGCAAAGGGAAATACCCCTGGCAATTTTAAATTCAGATCCAACCTTTGTTACTCATTTTCAAAGTGCAGTATGTCACTAGCAATTTTCTATTACAATGCCATGCTATTAAATTTAAAGTGGTTTACCAGATTTATGGAAATCTGATGTGCTAAAAAAATACAAATAAGAACCCACTATTCTTGCAATGAGTAACAATCCTGTTTTTTCAGCTTTGCCTTCAGCATATTGCTGTCACTGGTAGGAAGGTAGAATTCAAGTAAGAGAAAGCAAGATTTTACTGTTGTCCTGCTTTGTTTCCCAAGCAATTCCATTTCTTGTGAATTTAGTAACACAGTACAGTCTTTACTGAACAGTAATCATTGGAAGTATTAGGAAACAGAAGCTAAGGATTAACCTTGCATTAAAACTACTGTTGACCTTATAAGCGTCATTATTTATTAGTCTGTGAAAATCATGACATAACCTCACAGCTCATATAACTATTCAGGTGTATTATAAAAATAAATAAATACCATCCTTCTCCCACCACCAACAGTACTGCACTTGAAATCACTTGCACTTAAATCACTTGAAGTTTTAATACCGATGTTTAACAGGTCAACACAAATACAGCATTCAGATGACTGTTAAGATTAAAAAGTTAATCAGTAAATTTAATAATTGCTGCATGATTAAAAAACTGCCCACAAAAAAGAAAGACTCAAGCCTGCTTTGTATTTAAGATGTGTAAGGAATTTTGCTTAGAATATGTAGAGTTAAAAAGCAACTACTTGGTCATACTCAGTTGTTTGTGCAGCACCAAATTGAAATCCAAGAGAGATTATGAGAAAATTTGCTGCAGGCTGTCAGACCTCATTAAGTTAATGGAACTGGTAAATTGGCACGTTTCCAGCACATTGTAGAAAGAAAAGCGCTTTCAGCTCAAGAGTGAAGGAGATCTAGTTTCGGTTTGGCAGCTAAAGGAGATTATTAGCTATAAATAATGGCTGCACTGAGATGACTTATATGGGATTGCTTGACCAAAATGAAGGCAAAGAAACAAAAAACATTAACATTTTGAAAGGAACGATACAGTCTCTTTGTTGGATGGAACCTAGAACAGCTTTGTAGACATTTTCCTTTTAAAGACTCACTATTTACAAAATCATCTAAAAGTCTTTGTAACAAGCTTAGCTAGCACTGAACTCATTATCGGAGAGAAAATTCTGCTTTATGTTGGGTCTTCGAATCTCTTTAAAAGATGTTATGAAACCAACAGTTCAGTGTGAGACAGTGATGTGCTGTGATGTACTCTCTTAATATGAAATTAGTATATCATTTTGGTCTGAAATACTGTGGAGTGCTTTCAGAGCCCAGACAGCAGAAGGGTATCAGTACCCAGGCAGGGCAGGAAGCAGAAATCAGTAGACTCAGGAGATGCTGGTTTCCTGAGTGACCAGAGAAGACAAAATGCTGAAGAACATGACAGAGGGAAATATCTCTTTGGACAATGAGATGGACATGGTAAGACATTTTTCTTACCTCAAATTTCTAAATGGTAAACAGGCTTTGAGCTAAAGAAGACCAGATTATCCTCCGATTTTATAACAATACACTCAAAATTGTGTGTGCAAAAATTAAGAGTAGAACACATGTCTGGATAGCAAACACTTCAAAATTCTGGAGCTTACTTAGATACCTAAATCTGCAAAGGTCAAGTGAAGATTTCAAACACTCCTACCGCCAGGAACTGGTTCTATTTATTTATTTATAGTTAGGCATATCTCTGCTTTGAGGCTGACTGAGTATTCTTCCATTCTTCAGTGGTGAAGTTTTTTTGAAATAGGTGGTGATTCACAGCACTAAAAAAAAAAGCGCAAGCCCTATTTCTTCTGCATAAAATGAGAACAGGAATTCTACTGTTTACTTAATTCATTCTTTCTTTGTCCTCTCATTGTTTCTCAGGAACACATTTTAAAGGACAATTATGCCAGTTTCTATGTGTATCTTGGCCTCAGCTTCTCTGACAAGTGGTTGGTGCAGGGGTGTATATGCGCCCGTGAGCTAGTTGGGTAGGAGCACCTGTCACCTTGCAAACTGGATTAGTCTCACGTAGATCCCTTGTCAGCATTGCACTGGAGTGACTTTTACTTCTGAGCAACTCAGTCCAAATTGAAGCCAACTACCTTTGCTCACGATACGACTGATCTCCCCAGGCACCCAGTCACAGTGGGTATAGAAGGTACTTCAATATCTGGATGTGTCTGCTTTTACTTTAGATTTACTGGTGAGTGAATTCTGCCAAAAAAAGTAAACATCAGGTTCCCTCCTTATGAATGAAAGCTTTATTATGCTCTAAAAATTTCTGCACAGAAAAGGCTGCCTCCAACAACCAGCTGAGCTAAATGTGGAAAAAAAAAATATCAACAAACCATTAATGCGGTAACATGCACCACTTTCACCAGGGATCTGGGGGAGGAATATATCAGACCGTAGGAACACCAGTCATCTTCTGATGCTGTGGTGCCAATTTGAAGAGTCAGGCATACTAAAAAAACCCTTAAATCACTGCATCCCTTACACACAGCGTGGAAATTCTGTATCTAACACTCTTACTCACACTCCCCACCCTGCCCAAACCCAACCTGAAAGCACTTTTTATTTCTAATACTGTTCAAGAATAGCTTACTTCCTGTAGACAATAAAATGCAGCGTGTAAATGTTTCTGGAGGAATAGTGACTAGGAAAATTTAGTGCTTAGCTACTCTGGAACATGATACCAATTTAATTACATTAAGAACAGCACTCCTGCATCAAGTCCACTCTGCCCTTTAGGAAAGGATACATGAAGATCATCACTAAATAGCTTATCCAAGTGCTCAGTTTGAATAGAAAACAAAATTAATTGTTTCTTTTCTAAGCGCACTGCATGACAGAAGCCAGAGAGAAGGCATATGGAATTAACAGCTACCATCACGAAGACTAAAGATCACACAACCAAAAAAAGCTGCTCTAGCTTTGAAACAGTTTTAAACTTTTTTTTTTCCCACACACACACAGAGGTCAAGAAAGACTGACCACAGTTTCAATTTAATGTTAAATGTCAATTTAACACTTAAACAACTGAGTAATAAAACCCAAAGCAAACATAAACAGGCAGTTTCTCATACTCATCAAGTAATGCAAGAAAACAATTTTTTCCCTTGTAGCTTTTCAAGTACATAAGTAGACTTAATTCTTGCCCATTACTGGACTATACAATTTATGTAATACAGATTTATAACAAAATATCTCACTAATATATCTAAGTAATGCAGACAGGATCCTGGTCAGCGAATACAACCCAAGAGACCTGAAGCACTAGAGTACCTTCTGATACTCTTCTCTAAACATCTAAAGTAAATGAAGTAAAACATATGACAAGGTTCTCCAAACCTAGCAGCATTTGAGATTTTGCAGTCTGGTCAACCTCATCTTTTAACTGAACTTTTTTGAACACTTCTGGATTACACATTAAATTTAGGGAAATCTTCTAACCAGCTGAATGTTATAAACCTTGACAGGAGTGAGGACCATTCATACTCCTCATGATAAACTTACATCACTGTTTCATAAGGATACTATAAGCCAGAAAAAACACACAGATGCCTGATGGCAGGAGTCTCCTAAGGAAGGTAAAGAGTGAGAAGGGTTACTGAGTAACGTGGGAGGAGAGAGGGAAGGAGATGCTGCGGTAGGATCCGCAGGTTGGGTGGGAGCTCACTGCCCAGCCACAAGGACCGACAGGCAGGGAAACAGGGCGAGAAAGGAAGGAGCAGAGAAAGACAACCCAGAGCTGCTTGAGTTGAGGGAAAACAATTCCAGAACACATTCCAGCACATAAATAGACTTACTTGATAGAGATTTGGTTATACAGTTCATTTATTTGACAAAACAAGTTTAAAACAGCCTGAATAAAGTGTCCTACTTTGAGTGCAAGATATGCCAGAAAAAAACAATATTTGAAGAACTGTAATATTGCTGCTTTGATACGCATTGGTTCTTCTGTAGCGGAAAGTGTCAGTATACTGAACTTTGTAGAGTGTCAGTATACTGAACTTTGTAGTCAATATACTGACTTTGTAGATCAAACTATAACCTTGTGTACAGCAGTGTTACACACTGCATTGTATCAACTGCCTTCCTACTTGGACGTATTAACCGGGCATTCTTTGACCACTTGTCTACTGAATTACATTGACGTAATTACATAGAGGTTTCACCCACTTCCAGCTGTTAATCATGAACTTTTTTGTCCTTAATGTATTCCAAATCAAACAGAAGCCAAAATTATTTGTTTGCTATTCATCCTCTGTCTTTTGGGTGTATATCAAGACTGATACCTCAAAGATATAGTCATTAAAGTCCACGTGCTTGTTTATTATGACAATGACAAAGAACCAAGATTCTCATGGTAAACTTAGTAAAAAAACTAAAAGTCTACTTCAGTCATAAATTACTAATCAATATACAGATAAGCAATAGGAAAACAATAGGATACTACAGCAATCACACAACCTGGTGACTCAGAAATATTCATCTGGGTATGTAAAGTATGGGTGAGTGGTACCTGAACATCAGCTTCCATGGAACATCTCAGTGGTTCAAGGCTGACCGAATTTATCAGTGTAAATAAACTGAAATAGCTCATTCAACTCTTCCTCAAACACAGAAATGTACTAAAAATCTTACACCTACTAAAAATTTCCCAGAAGAAAAACAACATTGATTTTGCACATCCTGAATTTTAATCTGAAGTTATTCCAGTCGCTTCCACACATCCATTTCTTGGTCACATTTAATTTCATTTTCTGCCTCCATATAGCCACAGATAGCTACTCATAAATAGCATGGAGTGAAAAAATATTTTATAAATAATATATACATATATATAGCCTAAGTGTGAAAGATTCAAACCATTTACAAAAAGGAATACATCTGAAAAAATAAACTATGGCCAAACACGTGTCTTTTCAAAGTGCTGTGTGTACTGCCTTGCCAAAGTCTGGAGATGTGGAGAGGATTATAAAAACTATAAATGAGGAACCTCCTTCCAGGAATGAATTATTAGGAGTATGTACTTAGAGATACTTGAAATTAAACTGAGAATAGAAGAGCATATCAAATACATCTTATTATAGCCATTTCTTTTTTTTTAAAAAAAAAAAAAGTCTGGCACTGATTGAAAACCAATGCCTGCATACACAGATCTAGGACACACAGAACGTACAGATATCCCACCCTCCACATATAGTCAGGTATGTTTGAAGCAATGTATCACTTATACTTAAGGGAAGATAGGACAGAACCAATAGGCCTACATTCCTTCACAGAACTTAATTTTCACCACTGAAATTAATTTTTTAGAACTATTCAGGATTAAAGAGAGGTCAATAAACCAATTACTTTGGGCAATGGCGCAAAATACATACTAGTAAAGTAATTAATGCCCTTTTCATTGTTTCCACATCATAGAGTGTTAATAAATTGGGCTTTTGTCACTATCTGGTATTTTCTTTACAACAAATTTCTCCATTCCAAGCCACCTTTTTTATGGCTCCCTGTTAATACTTTAAAATACCAGACTAATTAGATTTGCATTACAACTGTTAAGTCACAAGCTCCATTTTCATCTCTGTTCAGACTCTCTATTTTCTGATATTCCTAATGAGGCAATACTTTTATTTAAAGGGTGTGATCCTTTAAAGAATTTCTAGTGGCTTATTAGGTATGTGAAGAGGATCTGTCAGGAGTTCCCACGTATATCACTTAAGCACAGCGGCACGCACATTAGCAATGAACGCTAGCACACCATTAAATCCAAGACCTCCTATAACCTAGAGTTCATCTTTTTATAGGATCAGCCTGTTTGTAACTGCAGCACTCTAATTACTCCCTTCCCTCGTATGATATTTTGATTCATTTCATGCATTTGAAATGTGTTCACTTGACCATGGCACTATTTAAATATCTTATTTACCTCCCGGAAAGGTGAAGGGAAAAAGCAGGACTGGGCAGTGTGGTCACCTATGAAGACTGCTGGGGAGAAAGGAGGGCTTTCCCTGTATTTCAACCGAGTTCTGTATCTTCCAAGGGAACCAGCAATAAATACACAACTTGGTAAGCAGGCCGGTGTCAGAGACAGCAATCCACCCAAGTGTTTTATAGAGCCATCCACATAAAAAAAGGCTCCTTTTCTGTAAAACACAACTTACCTCTTTCCTGTCAGGAACAGGAAAATGGGAAAAGACAGTCATTTCTCTTGTGCAATATGAACTGATGTGAATTTTTACTCTGAAATGGACAGAAGTAAATACCTGGAGTATCTACCTTTGAAAAGGAAATTGCAACAGTAGGAGGAGCCCTTTTGCTGAAAACACTGTGTAAAACAAAAAAGTCTTTTGAGGAATTTTTCTTCCTGGAAAAAAAAACTAAACTAAAAAAAAAAAAAAAGCTAGACTCTCCCACCTACCTGCTACTACTGAGATTTACAGAGAGAAAATCAAGGTCACGCTGTGCTGGTTTTAGCTGGGATAGAGTTAATGTTCTTCCTAGTAGCTGGTATGGGGTTGTAGTTTGGATTTGTGCTGAAAACAGTGTTGATAACACAGTGATGTTTCAGTTACTGCTGAGCAGGGTTTACCCAGAGTCAAGGCCATTTCTGCCTCTCACCCCACCAGTGTGGAGGCTGGGGGGCACAAGGAGCTGGGAGGGGACGCAGCTAGGACAGCTGACCCCAAAGACCCAAGGGATATCCCATACCATACGATGTCATGCTCAGCATAGAAAGCTGGGGGAAGAAGGAGGAAGAGGGGGACTTCGGAGAGATGGGGTTTGCCTTTCCAAGTCACCGTTACGCGTGATGGAACCCTGCTTTCCTGAAGATGGCTGAATACCTGCCTGCCCATGGGAAGTGGGGAATGAATTCCTTGTTTTTCTTTGCTTGCATGTGCAGCCTTTGCTTTACTTATTAAGCTGTCTTTATCTCAACCCATGAGTTTTCTCACTTTCACCCTTCCAGTTCTCTTCCCCATCCTGACGCGGGGAAAGTGAGCGAGGAGCTGGGTGTTGCTCAGTTGCCGGCGAGGGTGAAACCACAACATACACCAACAGCAAGGCTTGGACCTCGTCTCATATATGGAAGAACGAGAAACCTTGCTGCAAGCAGGCAAGCCAACCAAACTGCAGAACAACTGGGCTTCCTCCAGGCTTTGAAGAAAACTCAAGGATCTCTGCAATCCAGGCGTTTTGGAGGGTAAAATACTCTGCATAGCAGCATCAGGAGTTAAACCTGATCACTGTAAATACTGTACCCCAAATGCTTCTCACGCCTCGGAAACATGTTTGGAATTAGCCCTCCATCATCAGATGCTGAGATCCTACACGTTGACATAAATGCTGTGGCGAGTTAATATACAGGCAGCACTGAGATCTGAGCATACACATCAAGTGTTTCTGAAGGCAACAAGAATTATGCCTGTATCTTAAATATAACTTTGGCCCATGCGCACTTCTGGTCCTTCTCCCATTTCTGAGTAGTTTGCAGTGAAGAGAAGCAACGTATAAGAGCCAAGCATGCCAAATGCAGCCTACATTACCACCTCTACTTCACTCAGTGGTGAATGAAGTCATTAGCTTGAAAATCTGGATCTGGAAGAGGCTTTGAAACCACTTACAGCCTCCAGAATTCCACCTGGGAGATAATTTGCCAAGGTGCTAAGCGGAGACAGAGCCAAAGTTCCTCGTTCAGCCAACCCAGCTGTATGGCAACAGCCTCCTGCCAAGAACATGGAGGTACAGAATTGCAAAGTCAGATATAAGACTGTGCAATTCCCACAATCATACACCCAATTTAAATCCCTGCACTGATGTTTGTAAAAGGCCTTGAAGATGAAAAGTACGGTGCACAATAAGCCCTAAGTAAAATTTTTAAAACCAACACTTCATGAAAAGAGATTAATTATGCTATTACGGTTTGCACATGTGAATTTTCCATAAAAATAGAAATCTGGGCCCCAGTTCAACCAAGCATTTTAACATATGTCTAACATAAGTACACGAGTAGTCCCATTTAAGTTAATGAGACCACTCCTGCTTAAAAGTTAGACAAGTGCTTCAGTACTTGGAGCCTTGGGATTAGAGACACAGGCACAAAGAGAGAAGTATCTAACACCTCTTTAAGCATCTTGATCTCAAATAGTGACGTGTTTTCTCACCTCAGAGGAACGTAACTACCTAGATACCAAAGTTTCTGCCCATAAGCGTCACCTACGCGCCTAAAAGCCTGCCACATGGAATGTGCCAGTATGTCCTGATATTGTCCCACGGGTAGGCATTTACAGATTCTCAGGGTAGGTCTCTCCAAAGGTTTCTAGTGTTAAGGACATGACTACTGGATGAAACCTTGCCCAGACCTTGGCTTTGAAAAGGTAATATCGACTCCTACCAGTGGCCGAGTATTTAAAGTACTCACTTGGGAAGAGCAAAACCAAATTTCCCTCTTCCCAACTTTGCTCAGTACAAACAAAATTGAATGGAGATGATTCCAGTTCTACAACTGCCCATAAAGCTTTTAACCACTGTATTGAGTTTAAAGGGCACTGAGTTACCTTTGAGGGATAGGGTAAAAAAACATTAAAATTCAGGAGAAAAATGAAAACAACGGTGAAAAACTTATCATTACGTTCTTCAAATAAAAGATGTTAGCCTATCCAATTCTGAGGGAGTACTGCCCTTTCAGGAAACTGAAGGAAACACAAAATTCTCTAGACAATATCTTTCAGTAGTTCCCATTGCAAATACTGTTCTTGCAGTTCCTTGTATTGTATATACTTTATACTGGTTTGAAAGCACAGTTAATACTATCTGCACTTACCTCGTTTGTTTAGACTAAGGATGAAACATAACAGCAACCAGAACTTTATGGCCTATCCTATAGTTTATGTTTCTGAAGATATTTATTAATTTTATGCTCTTCACTCTTTAAAGGGTTGCTTGGGCTCCCCTTGAACTGTTTTCTTTAAAAGTTAAATTCCAGGTGGAAAACAAAACACAAAGAAAAAGAGCTCAAGACTTTTCTTTTTTTTTCCCCTGTGAACAATGCACAATAACTGCCCTTTCCTGTAGCCACAATCATTGCAGAGAGACCAGGAGGAGGTTCTTTTCATTGATTTATATGCAATTGCCATCCTGAGAAAGAGACCCTACAACTGAATTTTCCTTCCTGGAATGGCTTATGGATTATGTACTGGCACATGGATTCACTGAAAGAGAATCAAAGGAAACTTCTCAGAAAAAGAAACCACTCTCTTCCTTGTTTTAGTGATGCATATATTATTTCATGACACACCAAATCTGTCAGACGCTCATTAGTCCTTCTAGTGAAGCATACACTCTACTCCCAGAGATCAAATACTTTCTATATTTTCAGATCAATACATCATCAATTTTTTCAATGCCCAAATAACCTGTGAATTAAACCCACACAAATGTTGACATTTGGCAGCCAGAACTCTCTTTACTGCTTGAGGACTATCTTTTTTGCTTTGCAAGCGTCCTTCAAGTGACACAACTAACAGCCCCCAAAA
Organism: Cariama cristata; assembly: GCF_000690535.1. Lineage (NCBI taxonomy): Eukaryota > Metazoa > Chordata > Aves > Cariamiformes > Cariamidae > Cariama > Cariama cristata. Next base: position 52,850 of record NW_009604558.1, on the reverse strand, counting down.
GCCTTCAGGAAACAATAATGGCAGAAAGAAGGCGATTCTGGCAGACAGAAAATATCATTTTGGGTAAAGAAACTTTGCACCTGGTACCCTCTTTGTAAAAAAAAAAAGTACTTTATCTGGAAATAAACCCTACTTTGAAAGAAAAATCTGGATAAAGTGAATACTAGACAGAAAGTAAATCACTTATCTTTTTTGGAATAAGAACAATAGGGCTTTTTAATTACAGATATTTTATATAGAAGTAATTCAAATGCTATGTAATGAAAACAAGAGTGAAGTACAGAAACTAGCAGGAAACCTGTGAATGCTGCATTTAACAGCCACGTAAAATACCTTTATTACTTGACGTCCTCTTGCGTAAACGCCATTGCTAAGTTTTTCTTCCTGCATTTAATAATATTCACTTGCTGTTTTACTCTGATTCGACATTCTCTTACACACACAAACACACACACACGTGTAGATATACTCCTAGGCAGCTCTGTGAGAACTCTCCATCTGGTCTGCAAACTGTAGAATTTCCTTTCCCATCTATCTCAGAAATATAGTCCCATGACCCACGGGTCACCATCTGCTCAGTTACACTGGCACAATGCCTAGTATGCTTGAGGTAATGCCACCATCCTTTCCTCCAATTGTAAACTCCCAACAAGGCAGACATCTACCAGAGTGTTTGCACACAATGAGGCAGCTCCCAGTGAGATTATAGTTAAGACACCACAGAAATTCCCTTCATCTACAGTAGCCTAGGATGTGGGAATGACCAAAGACACATGCAGTCTCTCTTGATCAAAGGTCATTCTAAGGAACAAAGCAGTCAGTGCTGATGTGTCCAAGATAGCATAATATAACACACACGCATAATTGTGTCCAGCATGTGTGGTTCCCCCCCAGTTCCTCTCTTAATGATCTTTGCTTCACTCAGTATTCATTTGCGTACAATCTCCTATTCTCGGGATGCCCTAGAGCAGAACAAATTATACTAAACATAAGTGAAATCAAACAAAGTTTTCATTGAGTACCATTCATAACATTTACAAACAAGTCTCTTGTGTTAAGTTTCTCAGAAATAACTGGCAGGTTCAGTTTTACACAACTAGACTTACTTTTTTTTTTTAGGTGTACCTACGCAACACAGTAACAAAAAATCTCACGTGACTTATTTATTAAGAATAAAGATAGTGGAAAACTGAGACAAGTTTTACATCATAAAAAACAGTAGACAGGAATAAATATAAAATTTCACCAAATCAGACAACATATGTGCAAAGATATTTTTCACTCTTTTTTTGCAAGTGTTATTAGATACAAAAAAAAAACTACCCTATGAATGAATGTTCACCAATTTCTGCTGTAGACATTATAGTTAAAAGTCTTCTTTTAAAGTGCTCCAGTATTTGAAGTCCAGTGGCTTAAGTGGAATTACTGCAGGTTGATATACTCACTCATTAAAAGCCCTCATAAAAATCAGAATCCAACATTCTGAACTCGAGATAAACACTGGTTTTCCGCATCTGTTTCAGTTTTTAGCTTCGATAAACGCCTTTTTGCTTTTCTAGACATACTGGGCTTGTGCTACAGAGGTATGTCTGTTCATGAGCAGATAAGTGCGTTTGTGATTTACCTCTCTATTGCACTTCCCTTTTCTGTCCCATTACCCAGAAACACTCCGTGCAATTTTTGTTATGCACTTATCTGTGGCTCACTAGCTAGCAAGTGTTTTGAAAGAGCAACAAGTCAAAAGCCCACTGGCAGAACAAAACTGAAATAGGCCTTTTTTGAAAACATTGCGCAATTTGTAGCACGTCCTTCTTCCTAAGCCCTCATTTCAGCTTCATTACTCAACTACGTAACACACTGTTCAGGTAACATTACACCGGCAGAGTAATTTCAACAATATTATGCTTATTAATCTCCAAGAATGCCAGAGCTAAAAATAAAATCCAAACAGTGTGAGAATCTAGGCACGGTTACGACAGCATTTCTCAAGGGATCAAAATGTCATTGCGTTCACTCCTTAGAGGGAATTTTCTTCTCAGCCCTTAAATCTTGCAAGAGGAGAGGTCAGACCTCTAGCTGGCTATGCATGCATGTGCATATATGCCAACACAGGTGTTTTCATCTGTATAGCTAAGCACATTGATAAGAATGATGCAAAGCTTCAAGGACTGTAGCTTGAATTCAGCCCACGCAACTAAAGAGGGTTCAAGTAATACACATCGAGGAGACTGCCAGCAACTCTCTCCCTTTTTAACTGTAGGAAAGTGATCCTGTCATCAAAATAACACAGAAACTCAGGTGTTTCTTGAAGCATTCCTTGACAGCATGAAATAATAGCATTGGTCATTTAACCCAACACTTATCTATGTTTTTCATGGGAAACCACCTTTTTCTTTCTAAAGGGGATGGAGCCATAGCAAGCCACTTAAGCTGCACTGTCGGATGAGGCTCCTGGGATTCAGGGCATGTTGGTGTCCAGGAGGTCGATTCCAACTTGTGGGGACAGGGGACAAAGCTGCCTACAATGACCTGTTTCCAAGCGAGCTGAGTACCTAAACAGATTGACTATTTTTGGTAATCCAACTAAATATGCACTTACTTTGGTGTCTTAATACCTTTGAAATAGCCTAAATTCAGAAGAAGCAGAAATACTGATTATTAGAGAGACAGGAAGAGCTGGAGTCAGTGGTGGTAAGGATGTGTGTGTCATTTCTACATACACGCGTATGAAAATTATCAAATATCAAGGAATGAGGAGCAGTTTTCTTAGCGGGAAAACAGCTGTAAGCGAATTATCATCACTTCCAGAATCTTTTCCTTGTTATATATTTGGAGTTAACTGCTGATTTTGCTAGTTAAGATCTATTTTATTTCTCAACCTCTGCTAGTGTTTTCGCATGACTGGACCACATTTTCTTTTCGTTATGCTAATTTGCTAAATTGCCTTACTGAATTTTAAATTAAGGGACAGTTATGGCAAGTGACTGGCTGCAATCTTCCTAATTATTTCCTGCATTGTTACTTAATATTCAACATCCAGGTGTCAGAGAACATTGCAGGAAAACAGTCTGAGTAGATATAACCAAGGACTTCACATGGGCTATAAAACATCATAGGATAAACTTCTGTGTCTTTCCAATAAAAGCATGCTGTAAGCTTATTAACAGTAAGCAGGTATTTGCAGCAATTTATGGTTGGACTTGATGATGTTAAAGGTCCTTTCCAACCTAAATGATTCTATGATTCTAGTTACTATAGGAAATTAACTTTGAAAAAATCAAATTGCACAGAAAGGTTACGACAAACCCTCTGAGCAGAATTTGGAAGGAACCAGACGTTTACATCAGAGCTTGACATCGATCCGCATTCTCACGTATGTGCCGGTTCCACACCATGCTCCCTGCCCCAAGGGACATCATGACTTGTCCTCGCTGCGCGTTTCTCTGAAACAAGTTTGTTACAGAATTAACTGGTTAAAAGAAAGGTGACCATACAGAGCAGAAAGGTGGCTGACAGATGAAATTTATTTTTTCCTGGCTCAGCGTGTTTATTTTTTTGCCTTGCTTAGACCATTCCAGTAACGTCGTTGGAACATAAATGTAATCCACAAATATGACACTAGACCGAATGTTGATTAATCTAAGTGTCTTAGATCCACAGCTTTGTGTATGAGCTAAGCTTGGGTCAGAAATGCCAAGTTAAATAGTGGCACCGCTTTTAAGAAATAACTTGTGACTTGGACAATCCGTAAGGAATCAATAACAAATTAAAACCAGTCAGTAGCAGTGAACTGAATAAACGAATCATTCTTCCCAAAACAAACTTAATAGTGAAGTTCATTTCTCTATCAGGAAATTAGTGCTGTATTTTTGAAAGGTGCTAAATTACTTTTTAAAGATATCATAAAGCTGATATTGAAAACCTGAACAGTTAAAAGGCAGCTTTCCAAATAGCTTCAGTACTTAAAAGGTAAAAGTACCATGTTTATGCTTAGTATTTCATTCTTCAAAAATAGGTAGAAAATTCTTTTGTTTCACTTTTGAAATGTTTACACAGCACAGCTTTCCCAAGAAGCCTTCTGAAAAAGTTTCCAAAGGATTTGGGAAAGATTATAAAATAATGTAATGTGGATTAGCTCTGAAGCAGTAACTGAACCCAGAACACCACTGGAAAATGGGCAAAGAGAAGGACATTCATTATGCAATGTTAGCTGAAAATCTAGTTTGATAAGAATCAGAGTTAACAATTTTGAAATTTTTCCAGGAATTCCAGGAATCATGACTAAGTATGAAATTGTTGTACAATACTGGGTTATTCCACATCACAATAACATTTAACTACTTTCAAATGCATTTGTATTCAAAACGTTGGCAGGACTTGTATTAAAGGATTTTAATAGCAAATTTGTGTTAATAAACTGTGCCTTAATTGGCATTAACTGTATTCTTCCTTTGCAAGAAATTCTAAATGATACAACTAAAATCATGTTTAGCAACTAAACAACTCTTTGATTTGCTGACAGCGAGGTCACCAGGGGTCTTTCAATGAGCTTTGAATCAGTTTCTAAGTCCTGATTATATTTCAACTATGGTAATGGATTCAGCAAAATGTTTTCTTATTCTGTCAAAAGACCAGATCATGTAAAACTGACCAAGAACTTCTTTTCTTTTGGATGTTTAAGTATTTCCTCATATCCTTTCAAGTCATTACACCTAGAGAGCAACCTCTTAGCTGAGGTAGTTTTACCACAACTTGCAAGAACTGCTAGAGGTGGGCAGATCTGTGCATCCGAAGATCCAGCCCCGGTGCTCAACCCACGGCACAAAAACGCAATGCTATTCAGCAATAAGCACCACAAAATATACTGTAAAGTATACCATTATGCAACTGCTGGCTTCCAATACCATAGCCTATTTCTTCTTACTACTGCAGAGAAAATTCTAAATATGTTTACACAAAAGAATTTACTCTGAAGAAAAGGCTGGTTTTCCAATGCTATTTTTTTCTCCCAATACTCCATTGAAAACTTTCTATAAATAATTTTTTCCTCCAATTAACATGTGTTAAAAGAGCAACAGAAAGATCATAAATTATTGTAGCTGTAGGCTTTTCAGTGTAATTTATTACTGAAAAGTCACGAGCACCGCTTTGGAAATGCCAGCCTGTGAATCTATAAACCTAGGAAATTATGAACTAGGCTGGTCTCTTTTTCCCTGAGGTCAATTAGAAATGACACTAGCAGACTTCTCAGTGACCTGGGGAGATTTATAGCTTACCATGTTAGGCCTATGGTTCAGCCAGAAGATTAAGATCAGAACAGCACCTGGAAGACTGTCATCAGTTGAGACAGGCTGGACCAATGGCTCCGGGCTAAAATGTGCACAGGAAAAGAGGTCATGTCACATAGCCTTTGTTTTTACCAGGGCTAAGGCGCATGTGGAAGGTACCCGTTGGAGAGAGAGCTGGGCTAACAAAGCTCTAATACAGGGGCATTGGACTGTCCTGCAACAGGAACAAAGGCAGCAAGTTGTCAAAGCACTTTGACTTCTCTCATTACTAAAAGTAGCCTCCAAAGAGATTCGCTACTTGATGAGGCCTCATGTGATTTGCAAATCCTGTTCTTTATTGCTTTTCCTTTGTTATTTTTACAAGTGCAACCGTTAGCTACAGAATGCCTCACATCATAAACCCTCACGATTTAGGATAAAAATTTGATCACTTCACTCTGCTGTGAGAATCTTATAAGAAAACAAAAAAGGCTGTGTCTTTTAGCCACTCATAAATATTTTATAATTTGGTAAGAACAATAGCCTACAAGGTTAAAGTTCAGGTCTGTAGTAGTCAACGAGATCCTTACAAGACAATAAAAGGGAAAGCTACCCTTTGTTTTATAACAACTTTAAAACAACTTCACTGAGGCGGTGGAAGCTTACAGACTTTCCATTGTATTGAAGTCATTTGTGCAAGTTGCCCTTATTACAGATTTGATAAATGAAGTTTGCAGTGGAAAAACTGTTTAGTGTTTCTGAGCATCGTGAGTATTTAGATCCATGTCAGGTACTCAACAGGGACGTACAGAATAGTGCACAGCTTAGAAAGCAAACCTCATTTTCTCAAGTGACCACCGGCCAGGCTCAAAGAAATATTTGCTTAATTTCTTCTCCTGTACATAGGCCTAGATAGGAGGACAATTAGAGGAGAGGAGAGCAGATTGTAATGTTTGGGTTCTCAGTGTCTCACTGTCTTTAAAATGGGGATAAAAGGAGACATCTGACTCACAGTGCTGCGAGGCTTAATTAATGCTCAGAATGCTATTTATAAGCTGGATAACTGAAAATCCTGGACAAGTAATTACTAAATTTTGTTACTTTTGAGAAGTTGGTACAACAGGTAAATTCTTTGTCTCCAGTTTTTTCTATCTTTCACAGTATAAAATTAAGCCCTCTAAAAAAAATCTGAAAACTTCCTAACTGAGGATTTACTAACTTAAGCATGATGTTCCTCATTTTGTTATTCTCTCTTGGTTTATAAAGTCATAGGCAATAACTCTAGACATGAATCTGAACACCATCTACCAGATTAATACACATCTTGCAACACGCCATGTGCCCAGAAAAGATGAAATCCAAACTTCTGTTTCCAGCTTCAGATTTGTGGATGCCACTTCATAGCCTACCATTTTTGTGCATGTAATTTCTCACTTCTGCATCAAAAGTTGAGGCTCTCTCAACGCCTGGACAGTTAGATTTATTCTTGTACTTAAATACGGACAAACAAAAATGCCTTGATTTGACCTTGTTTGTATTCTGAGGTCCTCCTAGAATTCTTTGACCCAGCTGAGCACTACTGTAGTCTCAGATGGAACATGAAACTACAATCCTTAACAGGGCTCTAAATTAAAATATTTTTTTTTAAAAAAAAAAATCATTGATGCTTAACAAGTTTTTCATACAGTTTTTTTTTATTTTAAATTGTTTTTTCTAGGTTTGCTTGATGTCCTTAGCATCAAAGAATAGTTTGCCCAACTGAAAGAACCGAAAAGCTTTCCTACCCTTCCCTCGCCCTCCTCTCCAGGAAAGAGAGCCCGTGCATGCTATGATATACTTGACATCAACCTACTAAGCACTAGAGTTTTGAAATGAGTATTTAACAAGTCTCTCAAGTTCTATACATGCAAATATACTATCTATAGAAATAATACTAAATACCCACCTGCTTGAGGGAACTGACTGAGAGGGAAAAAAAAAACCTAAATGAAGTTACAGGCATAGCCTCGGCACCGTCAAGAAAGACATAGGTGTCACAGTGTCAGCTGGCCACAGCGTGCATACGCAGTGGCTTTCCCAGCTGTTTGATTAGACAAGCATCTGACAATAATCCCAGAATACCAGATATAAGCATAGAGTGTAGTGCTTTTCTTGCTGTGTATTTGCATCAATTGTGAACATCACAAGTCTCTATTTCCTATCTTTACAATGATCTGTTCAATACGGACCTAAACTACACTTAGAATATTACTTTTTCCTCAAAATTCAATGTTCCTCACAGTGTATTAAATCTCTCCACAGTAACCACAGTCAGTATAAAATTTAAATGTTTTTAAACGTTTCAAGCTGTCACATCTGTGTCCTCCATGAGATCAGACAAGGAATAAAGTCAAATAGCTCTTCTCCTGAGGCAACTTTTCCCAAGTGATGTAGTCCAGAGATTAGCTTGTTGGCATTTGTTATTATAATCAACTTTCCATAGCTTTTACGCAGGCATAATCCTTAGTATATGTTTAACCAATGCAGATAGATTTTCAAGTCATACAACATAAAACAAGCGCACAGGGTGTTATGCATCATCAAGAACACAGTGGATAATGTTCAGTTATCCACTTCTTTTCTATTCCAATTCCATCCCCTTGGATGCTCTCAACTCTTATTTGAATGACCCCAGTGTTTTAGTCTTAATAACCTTCACAGCAGTCCATTCCAAACATTTATTACTCCTGGGTTAAAAAGTATTGCTCAGCTACATCTGTTCTTAATTTGCTTTTGTAAAAGTTGGGGGGGGGGTGTTTGGTTTTTCTTTTTTATTTTTAAACACATTATTTTCAATGGAAGAAATACACCCAAAAGCTGTACTTAGGGAAAAAATTACACAGGCCAATGCATGTAAAAGGGTGTGGCAAGCAGGCCTTTTATCAGAAAGCCTAATTAATGGGCACTGCCTGATATTAAGAGCTTGTGGGCTTTCTTGCCAGAGAAATGTCTGTCATTTCTGTGGATGTTCTTCACTCAGAAGTTGAAATATATACACACAAAGGAAAAGGTTCATGCTGGGAATCCTACTGTTACTCTTATTTAAGTATGTGATGAACGAGATATCTTGGACACATTCAGCCCTTTTTCCTTGCATACATACCACAGACAGCATGTGGCAGACAGGTCCAGTACCACAAAGATACCAGGGTAGGCAGGGATCCTGCAGCTCCAAGCAGTGTGGGCTTTGGGCAGTTCTGCAGACCATAAGCAACGTTGGGGAATCTGATGAAAATTAGATTCTCTGAAGCTGTATTAATAAAGCTATCCTGCACTGTGATAGCCCAAAGTGTAATTTATACACGGCCAGCTTTGCTCCTACTTGTTCACCCTGTTTGAATTCACAAGCTGTGCTCATCGCTATGTTGGGGACTGGACAAGTCTCTGATGAGCTGCAGAGGGCTGTGTTGGTGGGACGACGACCTGCCTTGGTGCTCCTTGGCTTATGGGCCATCTGCAATTAGTTGGGTTTTTCAGCACCGGCAGGGCTGTCTCAAAGATAACCCGTGGGCATTGTCACACTTTGACAGATGCTGCAAGTTAACTGAACTGTTCCTAGCATGGGCTGCCCTGGATAAGCTGTAATACAGGGTGGGGGGAAAAAAAAGAAACAAACAAAATCAAATAGAAAGTTCCTGCTAAGCTACCAAGCAAAACCAAGCAGTCAGACACATTTTCTATTCCATTTCACATATCATGATTAGTAACGGCTTCTGCTTTCCTCTGAGCCACTCTTTGAAAGAGCACTTTTTAATGCTTCATGGAGCAAAAGGACTCTCTGCCAACCAAGAAGGAACTTTATGAAAGTTCACATCAATCGACAGCAGCAGCAGCAAAGCAAACCGTGCTCCATCTTGCTTCAGTGCCCTTCTGGCACTGCTCTGATTGCAGCGCAGACAGTAAACAGTAGTGTGTTTGTGTGCAAATAGCATTCTCCTGAATGATGGCTGCACCTGTGTAAACTGACATCAGTATCTTTTTTTAAAATTCCGTTTATTTAAGGAGTTCACAAGAGACACCTGTTCCATGCACAGACACAAATGACATTCAATGAGCTGAAAAAAAGTATGTCCGGGGAGGGGGGCTGAGGGCAAAAGTGACTTGCAGGGCTTTATATGCAGGCATGTTTATACCTCCTGGTCCTACCACAGACAGCTGCTGTGGCTTTAACTTCTGGTCTTCCTGGTCTAAGCTGGTATTTGTAAAATAAAAATACAACTACATTGAGTTTTAAATACTAGCATGTTAAAGTGAGTACCTAGATAAATACTGAGGAGGAATGGAAGAGAAGGGCTGAAGCAGGCAGAAAACAGCCTGGCCTTGGCCACCATCTCAGAGAACAGCAGCCACCCCATCTCCTAAACACCATAAAATAAAGAGGGCGAAAGTCTCAGCCCAACAGCTTTTACATAAAAGGGGCTGCCACGGCAATTTTCCTGCTTCACCCTCAGTGGCCATACTCTGTCTGTTCTATGTCCTTTTACAGCTGGCACGGTACCTGGGTTTGGTTCCTTGTTTTGGCTGGTTTGGGGCTTTTTTGTTGTGGTGTTTTGTTTTGTTTTTTTTTTTTTTGAGAAAGGGCATAGTATGCTTTGAAGGTTTGATCTCCACAGCAATCACACTGTTCTGCGAGGACATCGCTCCCATTTGGGACTATTTCTACTCTGGAGGGAACGGAGAGACAGAACCTGCTCGCATCCCATTTGACTGAAAGCATTTTAAAGCAAGCAACATTGATATTTGCAATTGCTGTCTACTTGGTTGGTTCTCTTTTACTGAAGTCAGTTTTAAAAGTGTTAGAAATGTCTTTTTCAAACTCACTGTTGAGATCTCAGTTTTTCAAATGCAGTAGATTGAAAATGACTGAAATAAGGAGGGATAATTCTCTCTGGCATGTTGGGTGCAAAGAAGAGAAAATTTCCACACTCGTTAGGCAGACCCTATCGAGTGGATATTCACTGTATGCTATTCCCCACCCTGCAGAGAGGCAGCAGTAGGCATCAGACCTGCACCCCTAAAATGCAATATTTTTCAATAAAGGATCGATGAGACAAGATGATTTACAGAAATGGAAACCATTAGTAGTCAAAACTGGGGGAGAAAACTAGCTGGAAAGACAAGGATCTAATGTAAGGAAAGGTATTTTGAGGAAATTCAGGTGGCAAGGATGAAGACTTGCAGATGACTGTGGTGGGCAGTGAGGAATTAATTCCCATCTCCTCTTATCTCTGCAGAATAAGAGACAGGGACCACCGCTGCAGGAGTACAGTGAACATGTGATGGAGAAACTGAAAGTCAGACAGATGCTCAGAAGCACTATGGCAGGAAAATTCGGTAAAACTGAAACATTGCAAGGTGGAACAAGACAACGGAATGTGTTTAAAAGGAGGAAAATCAATGATTTTGAAATGCATCATGATTTTGAAAATTAATACAACACCCACAAAGTAGCAGAGGTTGAGTTACTGTGTACAGCCTGTCAGAAGAGTCAAGTTTGGAGGAAAAAATGCATTCATGCCTTTAGACAAAAACAGCCTTCCTGCCAAAAGAACAGCTTTGCTCATTTCAGTGAAATAAGGATGGAAATCAGGTTTGCACCATATCAGGACTACGCATCCCCAAAACACCAAAACCCTTCGCCTCCTTCTTCCATCAACAATTAGCACATCTCATGCCCACACTGTAGACTTTTCAAAAATTAATGTAATGTAGAGCATGTCATTACCTGAAATAGGGCAAAGACAACAAAAGATAACCAGAAGCTTATTTCAAAGGCTCTCAAACGTACCCATTTTTATCAGAAAAGCACAAAAGACCTCATACCTCATTCACGCTCTACTATGTCCTTTGTTTGCCGATAAAAAGCATTTTCCTGAGAAAAACATCACTAATGTTTAAACACTGAATTTTACTTCAATGGAATTTGAATGTTTTCATTTTACAAGTAATTTTGGCCATAGTACTGGATTAACAACTCACTTCCTCTTGAAGTTTCAGTGCCGTTCCAGTGTTGCACCCTAGTCCTGTGCCCTCCCTTAAACTCCAGGGCTGTTCCCAATCCCAGTAAGCCATTCCTCTGTCTTCGTGACAATAATGATGGGAAGTAGACACACAACTACTTCTTAATCACTAGGAAGACTACATCACAAAAACAGCGATACAGAAACAACAGAGGTTTAATAGTGAAAATCCATAACTAACTTTACAGAGCTGCTACAAGAAAATGCTTGAGAACTTAAATCTGAAGCATACTTTTGCACAGAAACACAGAATAGCTGAGGTTGGAAGTGACCTTTTGAGATTTTTCTAGTCCAACCCTGCTTCTCAAAGCAGGGTCAACTGGAGCAGGCTGCTCAGGGTTGTGCCTAGTCAGGTTTTGAGTATCTCCAAGGAGGGAGACTCCACAAGCAGCCTGGGCAACTCCAGCCAGTGTTTGAGCACCCTCACAAGCAAAGGTGCTTTTTCTTATGTTATAATGAAATTTCCTGTCTTTCTCGACAATTATTTATGGCCATGAAAATACAACAAAATACAGCAGAGCGGGGCAATTGTTCCTTGTGAAAAATAACCCCTTATAATTTGTCTGTAGGTCTGTGCCCTGACTTCACTTAACTGCAATACAATTGTGCTACCTAAGCAAGAGCCCCGGACCAACAATCGATTCACAACTTGTATGCTAGCAACAAGTTTACAGCATAGAAAAAGACCAAGCAGATTAACTGCTTTTTAATCTAGGCCTACATTCACAATGATGCAGCGCGCTCTGCACGGATTCAGCACACTGTATTCAGCATGCTGTAGATGCTTATGCAAATTGAAGACAAAGTTCCTTTCCTTTGTCTTGTGCCAAAGTCAAGGCTTTGACATTTTTGCAGTGATTTGATTTTATTTAGAATTATTTTTTTTTTAAACATGCAGAATTGCCAAAGTAAAACTGAGTTCTACAGAGAGAGCCCATCTCCCTCTTGAGGATATTTTAATTCTTTGAGATGACAGCCTGGAGATCACCACAATTCTTAGAGCTCTCGTCTCAGCATTTCACATACAAACCCTTTTGTGCCCTGTCAATTTTAACACAGTTTATTGGGAAGTTCAATCTAACCCAGATGTTTGCTGACAGAAATTTTACAGGTGACGACAAGATTCCATTAACTCAATGTGCATGATGTTAGTTAATGTGACTTTCTGAGAAATCTTATTCTATGCTCCTGGCCCTGTATCCTCATCTACTGCTGTGCAAAGCCTTTTTACTGAAGCAAAAGACAAAAACACTGTTTGCATCAGTTACAGAGATTTACTTCTCCGTATATTTCTTTTTAAAGTGTAAAACAGGCATGCTATGTGAAATAAATGGCTAGTCTGACATCCAAATTAAAAATAAGAGTACTTGCATGCTTATAGATGCAGAATTAGACAGTCAGATAGGATTTACAAAACCACTTCAGCAAACCAGGTTCCTAAGTTTTCTCTGGTATTCCCCAGATGCAATCAGCTTTAGAGTGACTCTGGATGACGGTTTGATCTTCCATTTTATTTTCTGACTGTAACACTCAGGCTAAAGAAGGTAGTGACTCGTCAGTACGGGAATCCATCACCTGGGCCTGGACCAGCCTCCCAATACCTGCTCTGCTCAAAGGTTTGGGCTGTGAGGGGCACGCAGCACTCCTCAAAACAAAAGCCTCCTTTCTTATCTTAACTATCTCAACTCAGCTTGATAAATTAAAAATGTATATTGTTAAACGTACTATGGGCTATTTTTGTCCAATGTGAGGAACATATGCCTAATTCCAAAACCAATACAGTTACTTCTCTGGCAGGGTAGATCTTCTCTCGCACTGTATGTTCCTATTCCTCCTCCTTCCTTGAGAATTTCCTTGATGTACTATTCCATTGTAATTTATTTTAAATATTATCTCAATGGTGCAACAACGTAAGTCTCATTTCTTGACCATTTTTCTTTCACAAAGACAGAAGTTCTTCAACATACACTATCTCAGAGAAATCGATTATCTCACAACTCTCTCTTTCACAATCCCATAAATTACATGGAAGTTATGAAACAAAACTGCTTCAAATGCATCGAAAATGTCAAACAAATAATATGCTCTCACACCAAACTCTTTTATCTCCAGTCACTGCAAATTCAGGATATGAAAGTTGAGGGAAAACTCTCAGAAGAAATTCTAATTTTCATCCTTTACCTAAGTGTGATGACACTTGCAGGGTGGTTTTTTTTTTTCAAACCTCAGTTTTGATAGTGATGTGAGAGAGGAAACCTGGGTACTTGCATTCATTTTCTGACTTTCCTCCAAGCTACCTCTAATGAAAAGTTTTTTATGAAACACTAAAATATTCCTAGTGACCCCTGGTTTCAGAATTAGGTCTTTAGGGGAGAAAAAGAAAAAAAAAAGGAATCAAATGTTGTGAAAATTTTCAATAAAATCATAAGTACTGGAAGGCCTGAGCAGAAGCTGAGATTTAACATTCTGTCCTAGACAAACTATAGAAATTAAAAGCTCTGAAACCTGTGTGTATGCTAACAGAGCTGGTCAATGATAAGAGAAGCCTCCAGTATTGTTTGTTGTGAGACTACAGTTTCCTAAATTTAAACTTTCTATGTGCAGTGTAAAGACACCTTAATAGTACAAACACAGGGTGGGAGGACAAAGAAAGACAAGCAACAAATGACACATGGCTGTGGAATAATACACAGGATGTATCTCCAGCCTTTTGTGTTAACTTTTGGTAGGAATTCTTCCCCTTCTTCTAATTCCATTATTCCATGGAAAGGTAAGAAGGTAAAGAAGAGAAGCAGATATTTGAGGAACCTTAAGAAATGATTTCACAGTCACATTTTACCTTAAGCCAAATAAGACATTAGTAGTCAATGATAAGTGAATTTGAGCCATTTAAATGGAAAAACCTGCCTTACTTTCTTCTTAAAATGCTGAGCAAAGTTTTCAGCAGACAATGTTTCCAAGTTTCTAAACACATGCACATCACTTTTCAGATCTAACTGTTGAGAATACAGACGTGCAACATGTGAGAGTTTACTTGGGAAGGGAGACTTCATGTATCAATCAACAATTTTGCACCTCTTAAGCAGTAAACATAGCGGTCATTTCACAATTCATAACTCACTATGGCTGCCCCATTTAAATTAAATATATCCCCAAATCCTGCCTCAGGAAATAAGTTGCGAGTTCAGTTAGTTTCTGAACAGCTTAAGTGTATCATTAGTATGAAAATGATCCCTTTTTATGAGGTGCTGTTATTTCATAGGATACACTTAATGTTTAGGAATGCGTACATCATATACTGAAATTATGTACAACATATAATGAAACACATATAAAAATTGCAGTAGCACTAGGAGCACCACTGCAGTTAAGATCCTGACAGACTCTCCTTTATAAACTTATATTTTAATAATACAGAATTCCAAGATGAAATCTGAAAAAAAACCACCAAAGCAAGCCCAAAACATTTGGAGAATATGGACTACAATTTCTGTTTTCTTCATACAGAAGCAAAGAAATGCAAACAAAATTTCTGTCCTTATTCTGTGCTACATTTTCTTGTTAGAGGATGAAAAAAAGTGCTTTGCATATTACAAGGTTTCCAGTTCTTGGATTATGAAAATAATATATATATATATTTTTAGTTAGTTTATTTCCTCCTCTCCTCCCCCTACTCCTATTTTTTTTTTCCCCAGTGAAACTCAGCAAATTTACTGTCTGCCATAAATAAAAGCCTGCTTGTCGCTGTGCTTCCTTGAAAGAAGACCTTGTAGGTAAGTGTGACTATAATTCCAAAAGCAAATGTTTCCACTTTTCACTAGATTGGTAGAGATAAGCAATTTAATCAACAAAAAAAGAATGTCTATGAATATACTTAAATCGTAACATTGGTGGTGTGTGTGCCTGAGTGTAAAAAAAACCTAAAAATAAAAAAAAAATCACAGCACACATACACTTTAAAATTGAATAGTTTGAATAACTATTTGATTAATTATACTCATTTCTAAATGCATATTTTTTATGACCAAAAGCAGGATGCTAAGTACATAATCCAAGGTGGTGAAGGGCAAAGAATGTTTAGAAACTGCCTGCATGCCTATGGGTGTAGATATTTCTCATTTCATGGGATCACTGAACACACACCTCTGTTACTTTCAAAGATATGGTTCAAACCACCTTAACCAAATCACATAGAAGTTGCATCCTTTACTGCCCAGACAAAAATTAATTCAGAAAATAACCAACTACCTTGGAATAATGATAGACAATCTCCTGGGAAAAGGTTAGTGAAGAATAACTGTAAATCAGATCTCTGTACAATGACTTTAATAAAGGCTTTTGCTCCAGAAACATGTAACCTGAAAAAACTGTCTGATGTCAAAACCAAGACTATTTGTGCCTTAGCACATTGGAGAAATTGTTCATGCCTACGTAAAGATTGCCCCCATGGTGTTTCCAAGGTCAGTAATTTGCATGGAATTTGCATCAGAACTCAACAATGCCTGTGGAAAAAAGAGACTACTTTCTCCCTATTTTATGATGAAGTTCAACACTCAAAATACTTTTTTCTAAGTTGTATTTTCAAGTATAGATCACTTCGAAGAGCCAAAGGCATTTTAAACTGTCCTGTTCCAGATAACGCTTCTGTTAATGTTATAAAAAACTGTTTATGTACCACTGAGGTGGGCATCTGTCTAGCAAACTCCAAGGCTTCACGTCATCCTTCGGTAAGAAGTTGGGCAGCAGAATCACATTCCACCTATTCATATCTTTTTCAAGAACCAGATTTTCTGTCCTTTACTTAACCAGAAATCAGCCACCAAGGACAAAGGCCCTCAATTAAGAAACCTCTTAAAAGTCCAACTGGGTATACAAAAGAAAGGGCACGCTTAAACCTTTTGCTGAATCAGCTGAGTGGAGAGAAGCAGGCTACACTGCATTTACACAGGGAGAACTTTCTTAAAAGCAAGCCCTATATTGTTCGTTTTCTCCAGAAGTTTACTAAAATATATCTACCCATATGAGCTATGAAGTGAAACACTTAACATACTTTCTAATTAAAAACAGGACACAGTAGTGATCTACAAGTCTCTTAAAAGTTGGGGGAGGGGGGCAGTCTAGCCTCGTATGTTGTAAATCATTAGATCATTTTCAGAAAAAGTATTTTTCAAAATCAGACATATGTTGTCACTCTTCCTCAGTAACAATCTTAGTTTTAATAATCCATTCATTCTTACAAAATGTTTTATAACAAAATCTTCAAATTTCCAAACATAAATTCTCATTTGTCTTGCCTATTTATAAGCTAAATTTCAGAGACTTGAAATGGAAAGTGCTAGGTAAATAATTATGTACCATCTAGAAAAGTATTTAAAGTGTTATGTTAAACCATGTTATACTCAAATGTGAAGTTGCTTACAAGACTCGGAAGATTTCCAGAATCTAATACTGGAAGTTAATGTTTTGTTCCAACTGTTTCTCTTTTGATTATAATACTTACACAAGCACTCACCAGTAGGCAAAAATAAACTGTGTGTTTAAGGCTCTCCACAGCTTTTGAAGCAGGGCAAAGCATGTTTCTCATGTTATAAAAGGATAAAAAGAGCCCACATCAAACTAGTTCTAGTTAACCGAAAGGGAAATCCTGGAAACAGTTAGTTTGGAGCAATCATCTTGTTGATGGCATTACCTGCAGGCAGGTCAGCCAGGCTCCCTGTGTTACTTATAGGTGGGGAAGGGGCAGCCACACTCCTGGCTAATCTAGCAACAGTCCGAATGTCTGCTGGACAGAATGGCTGCGTTTTCCTATGGTCCACAAAGAGAAACGGTCATGGTCCTGCTCAGTGTTAACAATAAAAGCAGAAAGTAATTGCTGGTCCATTGATTTAACAAAGGAAAGCCTTAGATTTTTCTAACGTCCCAAAATATTATTGCATGACAAATTCTGCCAAGTTTCAAACCATGTAAGAAACTGGAGAGCCCAACAGGTAATTCTCTTTCTAAAGCTCTTAATATTACAGATATTCTTGCAAGTTACATCACTGGTGACTTTCAGCCCTTAAATGCACGCTCAGGCTGTATTTCACAAGAAGGAGACCAGACCCTGTGCCAGAATATAAAGCAAAGAATTCTAAAAAAGCAACTGTGGACAAGCTGAAAACATAGCCAGAAAATGTCAGACAAAAAAACAAAGAATGAATCAAAACATGTCTTAGATACTAATAAGTCAACAATGCCTCAAGGTTATATCAAAAATATGATACTGCCCTACAAATCTAAAAACAGGTCTACTATTTCACAGTGAAAATTAATGCAACAGGTTGTATGCTATACAGTTTTAAGACAAATTTGTTTTCCATTTTCTCGCTACTGAGCAAAGCTATTTCTACATCCAAATGTAAAATCCAATATCCAATCACAAAATTTTTTCCTACTCTTTTTCGTTGTGGTCTACAAAGCGCCCTGGAAGAGCCCCAAAAGCAATGTTTGCCCTTATTGCCGTACTTCTTATGTTGTGCACTCTGCAATTATTTTGGTGGTTTAAAAAAGGAGAGGGAGAACAACTGTGAAACGCATTGTGCAACCGCAGATGACTTCATGTTAACCCCTGTTACTGGGTTCCACCCTCGGGTCAAATGCCTATGAGTCAGTGTCTAGTACAGATGAATGATGTCATCCTCACACCACCTCTTTAGCAAGAAAATGTGGTGGAGCCTTTCATTGTCTGATCTTAAGAGACTCTGGGTTACTAAATGAAGTTCCCAAGATAAAAAAGAATGTGCCTGAACTTAAAAAGACAGGAAATGAGCACATCACTCCAACACCTTTGAAATATGTTCTAAGAAAAAGACGGAGATTGATCATATACAGCAACAGTGACCAACAGGAAGCATGTGTTAAGAGTCAAAAAAAGATTTGCATACCCTGCCCCCCAAAAGCCAACATACAAGGGCCATGATTATGGGCCATCTATCCATTCTAATACAGGCAAACAACCTAAAATAAAATGGGGCAATGGATACGATCTCTCTTTGAGGTACCCAAGCGATGACAGATCAGATATGCAAGGAACAACTTGAGTTCAGTGAAAACTGAATATAGTACACCTGTGTGCATTTATGGAGATCGTTCCATGTTGGTTTAACACACTGCAGTGTGCAAATAATTGGTTTGATTGCAGTGCAGTTCTTTGGTCAAAAAAAAAATAATCTTTGAGAAGAGAACCTTCAGATGCAGTAATTCCATCAAGTAATTAATAATTTTTTTAAATACAGGAAAGTATGGAAGTGAGGAAGAGGTGGAAGGGGTAAGGATACAATAATATGTACTTCTGGATGAAGAACGCATAAAATAATACCACTTTAAATATTTTCTGAGTTAAGTGGAACTCAATGTGACTTCAAACATGCTTCACGGTTGTGAAAGCTCCTCTGTATGACACATCTTTGCAGGAATTGAGGTCTGCAAGAAAGGCATCCTAATCTCAACTCCTAAAGTGGAGCTTCACAGGCAAAGGAGGAACATGCACAAAAGTAAAGCCATGAAGGAGAGCCTTCGTATCACAACTTTATGAAGACTGAGACTCCAGAAGTATGGATTTAACAGAGTTCTTGTTAAACAGATCCAAGGTGATCCAGCTGCACATGGAAAGAAACAGCAGCAACTACTGCTTTCTGTAAAGTTGTGATAGTAGGACAGAATTTTTACTTTTTTCCTAAATGTGAAAATCTATGTTATTTCCAAAATGTACTTTTAAATAATGTGACAGTCTGTATAGGTACCGACACACTGGTGTCTCCATGAGGCTCTAGCGATTGTTAATGTAACATTGGTTAGGGATACTGTTAGGACACTTGCTCTCTCTGCTAGAAGAATTATCTTATCTTTTACTCTATGCTCTGCTTTCTGAAGACAAACACTAAGCCAGACCAACATTCAAACAAATCATCTTTCAGAGGAATTCTAGTAGGAGTGAAATACGTATAACTAGGAATATAAAGTATCAAATTCCATTTGTTTGACAACATTGGTAGCTAATAAATTCAAATATATACATACATAAAGGTCCGCCCTTATTTACATTTTCTTTTCTTTTTTGTCCAGCTGCCATTTTTTGGCATATAGAAAACAATCCTCTTCTTTCAAGTTAGATTCCACTGTAACAATGCCCTTTCTTGGTAGTCCTCCCTCTTACCCTACACCCACAAATCATGATACAAAGCTGCTCAAAAATCAATCTACCCTTGAGCAAACACAAGCCTGTTGTCTTTGTGTTTTTCACTCTTGTCTCTATTCATACTAGTTTGTTTTTTTTCCTCAAACACCCAATCAATTGCTTCAAAGAAGAAAATCCATGCAATTTGCTTGGATTTGCAGCTTTCCCTTCCCACCCTTGTTTCCCCATCCACCTTCAGTAGGTCTGCAGTTATATGGTCTTTCTCTGCTTTCACAGCTCCTGCAGCTGGCTACAGCCTGTCATTCTGATCCTAGGTCTGAATTTCAGCCTTTCATGCTATATTGTAAGCTTTCCCTCATCCTTCAAACAGGTTAGTATTTATGCTAGACCCTAATTTTCACATTCCTTGAGCTCACTGTCCTCCATAAGCCTTGGTAGCAACCAAAATCATAGGCCTTGGTAGCTACCACAATCTCTTGTGCATCTTCTCCAAACTGAAGGCTTCTTCCAGTCCATAAGGATAATTTCCTTCCTTCTTTCTGCAGAGTCTGTTTTAAAAGATAAGCTGTACTAATAAACAGAGAAAGGCTATTTAGAACCAAGGTTTACTTTAAAAATGAGCTGGATGTAGCTCAACCTCCACAGTATAGAAAGTGGTCCCCGCTGAACCCTCTAGAGCTTGGTATGGGTGTTGTATGTAAAGAAAAAGATAACTATTGCGGTTGCTGCACCACATTATTGTCATTTTAAAATGACTAGTATCACATGAAAAACACTAAGGTTACGTAATGCATATTATCATTCTAGTCTAAATCACTCAGATTGTTTAATTTTTGTCTGTATTTTTTACACGGCATGAAGAATCATCTTTCCTCCCTCCAATGGTGTACCTCCGTGCAAAGATGAGATCAACACAGGACTAAGTGTATGGGCTATTTAAAGGCATAACTGTGTACTCATGGCTAATTCTAATATAATCCCAGGTGATCTGAGTGTGCAAAAATTTAGTACTAATTAAATGACACTATCACATCAATAATGTGATAAAATTCTTTTGTTTATGTATCAACTTACGCAAGTGTGTTAACAAAGCAAAATGTAGTAGTTCTGGATTTGACTTTAAAAGATTATTAATAATTTATTATGCATAAGTAAATGAACACCACTTTAGTTCAAGTAGAAAAGATCTCTGTTTCTACAACTAAATGCCAAGATTTGAGGTAGCAGAGTTTCAGATGTAGGTTCTGCATCATCCCTGTGGTAATTTCATCTTTCTTGCCAACTCTATGGGTAGACTACACTTCCACTTCTTGAAAATCAATTTTGCTAAATTATAATCATTGACATGCTAGTTGGGGAAGGAAGGGTTTAGGTTTACTTCTTTATTCTTAAACTGAAGAAGCATGAACACAGTAAGATAAAGCTATGCTCTGCTCCATTCATACATTCAGTGCCTAAGTATCCCCATAACCTGCAAGCTCTTCAATGCACAGCTCAATTTAACTTAAAGTAGTGTAACAACAATAATATAAAGTTACTATATCAAACTTCTGACTGTTAGGCTTCCGAGTCCAAATATTCACCTTTGAGAAGAGCAGATGCTCTACTTATTTTGAAGTCTAGTAAATTTGATCTTGTTGGATGATTTTGGGATAAGAAATCTGGTGCACCGGGTGCTTTTACCCTTGGCAACAGTATGAAACACTGAAAGAGGGCTTGTGCAGGCTGGCTCAAAAAGAAGGAGGGTTTAGCCTGTGATGTCTCAAATCTTAGTACACCTCTCAGATGAATTGCAAAATACAGCTAGCAGTTCTAGTGCTCAGCTTTTTTTACTGTAAGCTTCAGATGACAGTCAGGCTGAAAAATTCCACTTGCTTTTTTCTACACCTTGGTATAGAACTTAACTCTTCAAGCGCTGAAAATGTTAATGGGTGCTTTCAATCTAATAGGAAGGCAGAAATTGTAATGCAGGTTAAGAGGCAGACAGGGATGTATAAATAAGACTACTGTTTCTATGGACTAAAGCTTAAATATTGTTATATAGTAGTTAAAGTAGAGTATAATAGTCCATTGTTTCTATGAATAGGTTCTCCCAAGCACCAATCAACACCTTATCGTTAGCATTAATCACTGGGATATCTTCTCCAAGATCAAACAAACACTTCTTGAGAGTTCAAACTTTGACTTCAGAAAACTTTCAGTGTAATAACAGATTAGATTTAAATATCAGCAACTATATCCTTATTCAATGTATTTTAGTGATTAAATGTTACATAAAGCTATTTGAAAACGACTAGGAGGATTGTAAGTAAAAGTGCAAAAGAAAGATAAATTCCAGCAACCACAAGTCTATGTTAGCCAAAGTATCTTTGGTTCTGCTTCCATTTCTACAAGGTAAGATTTTTAGAATAGTTCTGATTGACAGTATCAGCAGCTAACTACTATTTTATCAATATACCAAGTTATTTCATTTTACTACATTTGTAAGTATGTTCTAATCTTCTTTTGTTAGCAATTAACAGGCTTTTAGGAATGTGAATCTGGATCAAACTAGTCTGCAGGGTAGCCAGGGCCAGGTGCTCCAAAGAAAGAAATACAGTTTCCAGGCAGTTTTGACAAACATTTCCCGAGCTTGTATACTCCAAGGCTCAACAGTTGCCTGCAAATTGGTATTCCTTAAAGCATGAGCGTTTATACTTCTGGTATTTTTTAAAATGCTGATTCTGTAATTCCAAGTTCTTTTTCTTGATATACATTTCCAGTTCAGCTCAATACTCTTCTCAGATACTACAGTCTTCTATTCTTCTAAAAGTACAAGTCAACCTCTTCTATACAATGCAAAATTTAATAATAATTCAAACATGTTGCATACAATTTACAGTTTCTGTAACCTCCACTCAAAAATTCTCTACTTAATTTTTCTTACTTATTTATGTTGCAAACGTTATTGCACTTTGATTTTTCCCTTAAAGGGAACATTGGTGTAATACTGGTTCCATCTACAATTTTTTCTGTAGACCTGAATGGGATCACATGAAGGTCAATGCCAAGTACTTCCAAAGAGTTATTTTTATAAGTAATAATTTTGTTCCTCTGTATTTTCATTATTCTGCATTAAGGAGCGATTTTTTTTTTACATTCAATGCAGTACAAAATCCGTAGGAATGAATAACTGTATTAGTAAGGGTTGCATCAGTTTGCAGAAGGAGAATACCTACTCCCAAACTAGCCCAATCCTCCTGTTACTCATCTCAACCAGAAAAAAGATGTGTTTTCCAACAGGTAAAGGGATATTTCTCATTACAGTTGGTTTCGGTACTGTCCTTGAGGCTATATGCAGCTGACATGTATTAGAGAGCAGCCCACCTCTGTCCCCTGCTGTGTTAAAAGCGTCTCACCTCATATAAAAGATACCAACTGCCTCAGCTGGTCGTCAGCAGACTTTGAAGAATACAGGTCACAGCAGGAGAGGGCACAAAATCCTGCCTGCCCAACAGGCCTGCTTACCTCCCGGGCATAGCAAGGGCTTAACCCAAAGACAGCATCAGCACAGCTTCCTCCTCTCAAGCCAACTTTTGCAAAAATCAAAGAGTGCACACTTTAGCACTCCAATCTTGAATGAAAAGGGGAGAATATAATTAATTATTCCCTAACATCATTCCAAGGACATCATCCAAACCGATGCAAGGCAATGAAGATAGTTGCAAGTTCCATTTTATCGCAACAAAATCCAGATACCTTGATTTCACTGAGTTTTCATCTTGCAAAGTTTCTCTACATCAGTAACCCTCAGGTAACAGCCCCCCACAACTTCCTGTTATTTTTTTGTGCCCAAGGTACCTGGAGGTCAACTGCACAAAAAACTACTTAGTCTTATTTCAGAAATATCTTTTCCTGAGATAACAATGGCAAAATCCCTTCAAATAAATATTTAGTCCATCCACTTGTAGCAATGGAATGTAAAATTGTTTGCAGTTCCCTGTACTTTTCCACAGAAATGAAATAATTTGAGAAATTCTTGAAGAACACAACTATACTGAGGTTTAAGCCAGGAAACAATATTTCTGCTAGAAAGCAGTTAATATAGTACTCCATTTCTGCAAAATGTCCTGTATGCTTAGGAATGAACATTTTTATGCAACTGAAAGACAAGCGTATTTAATGGTTTTATGCTACTACTCAAATTAGCAATGAAATCCTTATCTTGCAGTGGTTCGGCAGACTCCACAGAGGAGTGGGCTGACTAGGATTGTACTTCTCCCACTTAGTTTTCTTTCCAAAGGACAGTTTTGGGATTCAACCTTTTTACAGTTTATCAACCTGACCACATATATTGTGAGCATGAAAAATAAGCAGCATTTTTGGCTCTGCTATACATAGTATATGCTGATCACAATGTAAAGAAAAAATAGAGAGGGTGAGTTGCTTAGGAAAAAAAAAAGTCATAAACGAGCATCAAAAAGACAGTACAGGGGAACAACAAAAGACACAAAGCTGATAGCGATCAACAATCATTCTGCTTTGTTCACAGTCGTTTTCATTGATGAAAATGATATAAAGCAATGGCCTAGAACCAACAGGAAGTAAGCTCTCTTAGACAAATCTTAAAGACACGTTGTTGCTATAGTAAGGAAAAATAAGGTGTGGATATGGAGTATTCTGTAAAAGAAAAGAACCTGTTAAGAACACACTGTCACACTTCTGGTTTAGGCAGCTTCTGCATTTGATTTTGGCTAACAGAAGAACAGCTCAACAAGACACAATTGTTTCTTTAGAGGTTGCTTTAAACTTCTAAAGCTCTCCAAATGTCAAAAAGAAAACAAAAAAAGTCCTCTCCTTCCCACATTCACAGTTCACAAGAGAGCCTCCAGTCCTGACTCCATCTGTTTCTTACTAATCTTTCTTCTGTGCCTTAGAGAACTGGGTGAGATAGCAGCCTTCCAGCTAAAAGTTGGCCAGGATCCTTTCGAGAATCCACCAAACAAGGCATGGCAAACTCCCTCCTTCACAGGAAGGACTGTATACTGACATGAAAATCCAATAGTCTCCTATGATGAAAAAAAGTCATGGTTTTCTCCTCCTTCTGAAGGATGAGGAGGGAAATGAGTGCTGTGGGTCAGCAAAACACTGTACAAAAAAAGTAATGACTTATCCAATCTAAAAGGTTCTCAGATAGGGTGGGAGACAATCCCGTACAGAATATTTTATGTTTTCTGACAGAAAACCCCTTAACCCTATCATGATCTCACATGAAGTTTTGCTTTTGCTGAGATTGCATTTTCCACCGATGGAAATCTAGCTGGAAGTTTCCAACAGGACCATTTTTAGGACACATGCCAGCGCAATTTGCTGTCTATGATGTCATTTGGGTTGATTAGTCCAAATGTGTTAAACAAAACTGAAAATGAATCCAGTCTTCAGGAAGAAGTATCAGTTGCCTCCTGTAGCTAACCCAAACTGATGTTTGTAACAAAACAAAACCACCATATGCCTCATGTCCTTGAGACAGTGAATAAGGGCACTTGGAGCTCTGAAGCTTTCTCACTGGTTTCTTCATATCCTTACGCAGCCACTACACTGCCCTGCCAAGAACTTGGTACACTGTTTGTCTTTTTAAAGCCTTGATTCTCAAACCTTTGAAACTTTTTTCTTAGCTACTACCTGTTATCCGCATAAAACTGAGCATATAAAAATTAACAGGCCCGCTCCTTCGGAGTCTGGACTGAGGATCCTTGGGTTTTTAGCAGTATGTCTGTACGGAAATATTTGCCTCGGCCTGCCACCAAATCCAGCAAGATTTTAAGTAAAGAACCTCATTCAAAAAGACATCATATTATCCAGTTCCCATGATGGCAATGAGGTCTTTAAGTTTGTTTTCATTCCTCCCCAACAGCTGAGCAGAAATATTTTGCTCTGAAAGTTCACAGAAACTAACATACCTTGCTGCTAGAGAAGTTCAAAACTGCATGATAGTGAATCCATCAAGACGCACCCTGCACACAAATCTGCTTGACACTTTGTGCCATGAAAAAACACGATTTGAGGTAATCAGTTACTTTTCTCTCATTCTCATCAGATTTCTCTAAATTATGAGAAACAAGCTATTAGATACATGTGTCTCTAGACCACTGAATGAGATTCTATTTTTTGGAATTACCAAGCAAGCAGACTTACCTCAGAAGAAAAAGAAAAGAAACAATGTCAATAGTTTTGGGAACAATTCAGATCAACCAGTCTGGTAAAGCAGCAACTGTTTAGTTGTTGTCTCGTTGTCTGAACTTACAGCAAACGGTGGTTTCTGAGTTCCAGCCACGCACTGGATGCTAAAGGTGACCCACAGCTGCATAGATGCATCAAGCAGTTGTACAGACTGCAGCCTCTCACAGCAAGGATCGTTTTTGTTACTACCAAATCACTAAGTCTTTTACAAATCCTAACTGCATGTATACATGCATATGAAGATATTCCGAACATTTGAGAACACTTGCTGATTCACATAGTACCTGCTGCTGAAGCAAGGAAGGCTAACCTTAGAGAAGGAACATGTTGACCAAAGGAAGTATTTAAGGTCATACTTTTAAGTTGAAATACCGGACACAGCATTTAGCTCTGTCTCTGTTGAAAACCACCTCTGATATTTATAAAGCTTCTAAGCTGTCAAAATTTCACTTAATGCTTCACCCATTAATGAGACATGAAGTAGCATAGTGCCTTTTCCTACATATCAGAGCAGGAGCTTAAACAGCATGGGATTTACATGCAAGCACAGAGGCATGTAGTACTATTTTAGGCACTTCTATAGTATCCAAGACACCTGCATGGGGCTGGCAGATAAGACATCAGACCCAGTCCTTCTGGAGAGGCAGCTGTAGATCAGTGAAGGTAAGTTAGGTCATCTAAAATGGCACTAGGTGTTGACACTTGAATTTCTCCCGGTAGGGTCAACTTTTACAAAGCCACTGAAACCGCTATTAAATTCTCTAAAGTGTAAATCCTGATTTGAGTTTTGCTTTTAAAATCTGAAGAGATTTCCATGAGGATGACTGGCTGCTGCTCATAGAAAGCTTGCTGCACCTATTTGTTGGTTAAAATGAGGTATCTGTTTTGAAAGTATTTTGCCAGTACCTGGAAGGTTATTCCCTGCATATGAAGGACAGCTTGCTATAACTCTATATTCCTTGCTATCTTCTGCAGGGACATTGTTAAATATAGTTCTTCTTAAAGCACTGAGCCTTGAGTTTATAAAAGTAGATGGGCTTGCCACTTGCCTAAACTGGGAGGCATTAGCGTTGTGTGCAAATGGAGTGTCATACAGTCCTCTCTGT
The DNA here is from genome assembly GCF_000690535.1 of Cariama cristata. Lineage (NCBI taxonomy): Eukaryota > Metazoa > Chordata > Aves > Cariamiformes > Cariamidae > Cariama > Cariama cristata. Next base: position 26,023 of record NW_009604558.1, on the reverse strand, counting down.
GTGGAGCAGCAGGGGAAAAGGGGGGACAGGGGCTGAAGCAGAGAATGCATTGAAATGAGCCTGACCCCAGAAGGAAGCTGAAAGATGCTGGCAGCAGTGGGAGTAATGTGGCTTCCTTCATTTTGAAGGAATTAAAGTAGCAGCGTATGAAAAATACAGAACGAAGTTTATTCTTAAGGGAAAACAGCACACAGGCTTTATTCACAAAGCATATATGCTCTATGCACGATGCCAAGTCACTCATTAGCATCAGTATACTCACATGAAAGGGTCAAAGCCCACGCATTTCAGCGTGATCAAATGCTTCTCAGTTTCACCTCTTTGGGAAATGATTACAGGACACTGGCTGCCAAGAAAAGGGAGATCTCTTGAAACAGTGGGCAAAGGGACACTCTAGGTAAGGAATGACCGTGTCGGAGAGTGGTCGGAGCTATCCTGAGGGAAAGCAAGGAGGTTTAAGTGAAAGGGTGTAGCAGCACAGAAAAATACAAAAGGAGCCTGCTGACAGCATATGTCATACATAGGCCTTCCCTTCCCTTACACAAGCTATCGGCAGGGTATCTGCTTACCTTTCATTGTGCAAAGTCCTAGCTGAGGTTTGTTGGAGGTGCCCTCGCTTCCTACTTGGGTGCTGCCCTCCCTTTTGTCTCGTTAAGCAACCGAGCAGTTTTTCTCTAGGTGCTTTGTATCTCTTCTCCTGCATGATGGCTTATTTCACATAGCCTGTACATTTCTCTCTGTTCCAGGGGCTTTGCTGAGGTGTGACTAGACTATCCAAAATCTCCGATTAGAAAAGAAGGTTTGCATTTAAAACTGTGAAGGTAAGAGGCTGCGTCAGCTTGCAGGCTTGCCGCAGGCTCCTACAACTTTAGACCACATTGGAATGATTGCACAAGCCTGTCCAAACATCATTTGTCAACCTTACCTAAACTTTCTGCTACTCTCTGGTCTTGGATTTTTTTTACTCAAGTTAGTTTTGCCCCTTTTTTTGTGAGCACTGTTTTGAAGGCATAAACAATTTTACATTTACAGTTATTCTTGGGTCAAAACAATTTCATAGCAAACAATTCTTGTCAGAAGTATGACTCCAGGAATACAGCCACACAACAGATAGACAGGTATCTTAAGTAACATTACTTTCCTCTAGTGGAATGCCAATTTCTGGGAGAGAAAAATAAGTTCTCTTAATAACAACAATTTCTAAGTGCTTTTAAATGTGTTGGTTATTCCTGATTTTGCATGAATAAACTGAAACTTGGAAAATTGCTTTTCTGATATTTGACAGTCTCTCTTACTGAATGCAACTTCAAGAGGAGACAGATATGGACAGAAAGGACTGTAAGACAGTCTGTTTGCACACAACACTAATCACACTTGACATGTTTGCTTAGAGATCTACTTGTATACTTCAGAGCTTGGATACACACATTTTTAAAAGTCTTAAGAATAATTATTTATCCATGGTACCACAGCTATATGCGTGAAGAAGCAGTCTGACCTGGTAAAATACGGATATATTTTGTCCCTCTGCATTTGTTCCAAACCAGGCTACTCTTTGCTAGAATGCTTCGAATGAGGACGTACCCTTTCATACCCTTTTAGTTACACAAGCAGGAGTTTCTATTTCCTTGTTTATCCTCAATGAAAGGGTGAGCAGTCAAGTCAAGCATTGGGCAATGCAGCAGATGTGCACAAAGCACCCATCTGACAATGGCCAGGGTTCCCACTGAGACTTTTGAGTGGAGAATAATTGTACTTTCTTTTGCCATGAACCAAGGGTACAAAATCACATTTACGTGTGCAAGCCTTTGCCCTCTCAACATGTGTTCTCAGCTGCATCAGAGTAGCTGGTGAAGGTCAGTTTGATTTTCAGTCCTAAAAGCAAAGAGCGATGGTAGGTATGTGGCAGATAGTAACATTTTAAAATATAGTATTTCCTCTCCCTCCAACTACACACAGGTTTTATTAATTAGGGTTTGCAGGAAAAAATCTTTTAGAAATATCACTCAAGAATAAACACGCTAAGGTTTTTCAAAACACAGAAAGAAAAAAAAGAAAACCAATCTGATATTGCACAGAATTACATTTTTTTTTTATGCTATCATTTTCAAAAAAAATCTCTCAAATTGACATAAAAATTCAGTATTTCGTTTCAGGCTATGTGTTGTTTTCATACAATGACTCCTCCTGTGGGGTTTTTTTTATGTTCTTTCCCTTTCTGCATCTCAATTCTTTCTAAGCATAAAGGACTCTCAATCTGATCTTCCATCTGATATGTTTCTGCCCTCTTTTTCCTTTCCATTTTTCCCTCCCTTGATCTATCTTTTTTGTCTTACCTCCTTTTCCCAACCCCTGAATTCTCTACTACTACTTTGGGCCTCCAGTCCTTGGAGCCTTTTTCCATCCATTAGCAGCACAAGAATTTTACCTCAATCTCACCTCTTGAAATGGAACTGAAGTACATTTTAATTTGCTACATTTTGGATAAGAATTAAGCCGCAAACCAAGAACCAAAAAAAAACCCCCCCAAAAAACATTCTGCAGGCAACCATACACACAACACTCTGGAAATAGTTCCTAACAAATTTATGACACAGCAAAGAGTTCATCCTTTGAGGCCATTATGTGTGCTAGTTCCACATCTGCGTAGCTATAGACTCAAAAGCAGTACTCAGAATCAAAGTGAAATTTATGTGACTAAGTTCTCCAATACCTACTGTAAGACTAGTTCACCTAGCTTAAAATTAATAGCATGAAATAACCTGCTTTTCATACCTATATAAAGACACAGAACTTCTGACTTCCAACTGCATGCCTAATTTTCATGCTGTTTTGATTTCTTATAATTTTGAGAAGACAGTAGCAGATATCCATCGGACTCCCAACTTTTTTACTTGGCCAGACATATGATCATACCAAAACAGAAACCTGTAGAGTTCTTAGAGGTTCATACAACGCATCAAACCCAAGACAGAGAGGACAGATACATTTCTTGAAAAGCAGATGAGAAGACCAATTAGAGTGAAACTCCCTGAATATCCAGCTTCTCTGCCCTCCCAGCAAACTTCTTATAAGGTCACAAACTAGATATTTGAGACCTCTAAAATGACAGGAAATTGGTAGATTGAAGAATGCCCAACCATTTAACAACAGGAGTTTGCCTCAGCCTACTACTAAATTGATGGTACTTCATACTTCATCCAGCCTAACTTTCTCCTGCACAAGACTCTTCCCTTGCTCTCTCTCTAACACGCTACTCTATTTTAACCTCACCTACTTCTTTTCTATGTTGTTAACACTGGAAATGCACCTGCACAAATGCAACCAATGCTCAGTGAGATGTGCAGCACCACCACTTCATTTGGAACGACTTCTAGCAGAAACTGCAACTATTTTAAGCTCAACTTGAAAAAGATGTGACTTGCAGGGATGTTTAAATGATTAAGTGTTTAGAGTAAAATCCCAAACAAAGCAAGTTTTGTGGAACCTTTGCTTTGTCTTTTTAAATTTTGTTTTAAGAGCTCCCTCTGGCTCTAGACACGATCGTACCAAAATTTGTCAGGACAGCTGTTCTGAAGTCAAGGTGCACTGACTGTGCGTGTCGTCCACTGCTCCCAGATCACTCACTGCTGGCCATCCTACAAGAGTGGCGGTTTAGGGGTTAAGGAGCAGAGGGCACAGAACATCACCAACTCACTACTGAGCCCTGAAACATTGCTGCTTATGTGGACTGAAGCTTGGCAGTGCTGCTTGCCCAGCCCTGGCCACCATCACAGGCATGTGATTGTTTCCCATCAGAAGACAGGAGATTCCTCTTCTTCCCCGCATGGTTCTCCAAGCTCTTTCCAGGCACAAAGGCAGTAAACAGTACCTTGCTGGGCTGCCAGGTCTGGAATTGGCCCATTGCAGCTGGTCCCCCAGCGTCAGATCTCATGGATCGCAAAATTAACTGAAAATCCCGCTAAACCATCTCTTGCCAAATCTCCAATTTGCCAAGTGCAAATTACTTGGCATTTACAAGTCCAGGTACTATATTTTGGTCTCATCTTGAAAAGCAGGGGCAGAAACAATAGGCAAATATGATTGGTCACATAACTGGGGACTGAGAGGGGAGGAGACACATCAGTCAAAAACCCAGCTGCACAGAATAATGCGTCCTCATGAACAGTCCAGAAGATCCGACACAGATTCATACAGGTAAATATATCCTCGCATCTGTAAGATGCTTTAAGAGGAAAAGAGACGTGCACTCAGAAAGACAGACAGAAAGACAGCAGTAGCCATCAAAACGCTTAGCTACTGAAATGCTTCTGGCGATTTCTAAGCTGTGACAAAAATTGCCAAGCAGGGTGTTACGAAGCTGGTACATTTATAAACTCAAGCAATGAATGAAAAAGCTCAAATGCGAGTTAGATACACCATGTATTTAAGAAAAAAACAACTCACAAAGACAGGGAAACCAAAGCTGATAGAAGCTGAACTGAAGTTGAATTAAGAGTGAACTCAAAGCTTCACAGCATGGGATGGTTTATTAGCAGCCTGAAGACAAAGGCCACAAAGCAGTTTTACTCCCTTAGAGAGAGGAGCCCTATTATGGAGCCTTTCAACTCCCCAAGAATTGCCTTTTAACTCTCCCTCCACAGTAGGACAAACAGGAGAAAGAAATTAGTCTTGGATGATGTTAGCTGTTTTGTAACTTGTAGTGCTAGTCCCACTGGAGCTCTCCTGACTCCTGTCAGATTTATCCTCTTGACATTCAAAATGGATTAACCTACGGTATCTTTTTATAAATAAAAAAAACCCCAAACCAAACCAAAACCCATAGTATTTTCTTGCTCTGCCTCTGAAAATATGGGAATTAGTTAGATGGCCAAATGATATTTCCTGGATTTAGTAGTAATCTCTCCTTGACTGTGGTGCTCCTATTAAAGGAAATGCTATATGCTAACAAAATCTGCCCCATCAACTACGTCATGCTGTCACCTACCTACAGTGTAAAATATAAAAATAACCAAAACCTCCTTGTGCTTCCAGTGCTAAGTCATTGAGCGTGAAACACTATCAGTAGCAAAACGCATTCAATACATCAGTATAGCCCACTCACCTCAAATTAGCATCTTCTTCCCAAGGAGAGAGAAAGCTCTTATTTTTCAAACAATTTAAGAAGAACTCAGACAAATTTCTCAACCTCACTCTGGCTATCTGGTGCTGCTTACCAAAGAGAATTTTCTTTAGCTGTGCCCAAATTCCATCTTCCTGAAGACATCTCATCAAGTCACATGGTCCGTCGTCTGGTATTATTTTTGTTACCGTAGGATTGCTTGGGGAGGGGGAGGCAGTGTGCTAACTGGAGCATCAATTCAGAGCAAAAGTAATAAATATATATATCTTTGCTCCTGTAAGAAATGGATATGCCATTTAAAGTGGTGTAACTTGGGAGTGAATTTGCTTCATCTAGGCAGGTAGAGCTCAAAGCAGAATTTGGCTCACACCATATGGAAAAATACATTTACTATTGTGGAAAATAATGCCGCAGGTTAGAGGAAAAAGAAAATCCACATGACTTATGGTGGAGTCAGCTGCAACATAATGATCATGTAAAGAACTTGAATCTGCTCTCACAAGACAAATTTGATGATCTTGTGTCTCAAGCTGTAATGCCCCATATGAGGTGCCACATTGCTTTAGGAATATTTGGCATTAATGCCTCTAACAGTATAACACATTTTTCACCTGTAGGGCACCAATGAAACATCTCAAAACAACTAGCTTGTTTGCATTGTCACAATAGATTCTCATGGTGCTGCTATGCTGAAAAAAATAATCTGACACCATGAAAAGCCTTCAGAGGCAGGGCTAGCTGATCAACTTTCCATCTTTTATCATGCCCTTGTCTTTATAGCATGCCCAGCACCATAGCATCTGCAAATGATAACTGTGAAAATTGTCAGTGCGGATTTTTCCATGTGATTAGCAACTATTGGATTCACGTAACTAAACCCTAAATATTTAAGGTATCAAGGTAAGTTTAGTAAGACAATAGTTTCTTATTCAAAAAAGGAGCATAAACGTCCAAGCGCTGAGCAAATATACAGTGGATTTATATTTTAATAAGAAATGCCCAGTATTTCAAACATCCAAATTTCAGGTGTCTGTTGCAAGAGACATCCTGAATCGCTGTACTTTCAGCTATAATAAGGTGGTCCAGTCCGAGAGTCTTGTCAGTAGTCTTAGAAGAAGGATTGATGAAGAACAGAAATTGAAACAGCACAGAAAAATGTCAATGAGGGGAGAATGGGGTAAAGAAAACTTGCACTGGCAAGCGTTATTTCACATTTAAACAGTATTGTGCTAAAGGAAGAGCTAATATGAACTTGTCATCACAACTATGCATACAAAAACCAGCATAAGTAAGCAAAAAGTAAAAGAAAAATAATTATTACACACTCAGTGTAAATAAAAGCTTACTATGTTTTTTACACTAATGCATGTGCATCCCTATATACATCCACACACAGAGAGGACAGGCAAATAGGTCTGTCACCTAGGCAACATTTCTTTAAAGATAGAGATGATACTTTCTGAACCTTCAAAGCACGTGCTGCAACTGTACTAAACCTGTGAGGATTTAGGTCAGGAATACACACTAGCAAGGGCTGGCCCCACACCTTTTGGTTTTTGCTAGTAGGACAGGAAATTTGTTTTCTAACACCATCTCCTCTCAGTGTCTGATTTGTGTTCCTGACAATGCATCTGTTCACACAGTTATATTCCAGCAACCCCATAAAATAATAAGCATCAGTTTTTCTGATTTGAAGCCCTATTTATGCTAACCTCAAGATTCACATTAACAATTACTGTTCAAGTCTGACACTCAATAGTTCACACCAGCATTTATGCATTACTTTGCTGAAACCTTTTCACATGCATCCATACTGTTATTTCAAAGCATGCAGAATAATCTTTTTAACAGTCTCTGCTGAACAGCTAAGCATTTACTTCATGTTTTGATCAGGATTCATTATACAAAAAGTGTACCAAAACACTGACAAGTGTGTTATTCATTTGGTCATGTACAAAAACACCCTCCAAATCATCTGTATGAGAAGTGGAGTTTTTAAACTGGATTTCATTCCTTAAAATGTGAGGTCTTCCATTTTTATGACTTACTATAATTGCTTCTCTCTTCAAACTGGTGATTTTGTCTAGTAATGTAGCAGTGGAACCGATCAGTTAAATGAAGCATGAACTGTAGCCTGCAGAGAGCTGGATTAAAAACTGCTGAGTTTTCAACATGATCCTTAATCAGAAAGGGTTTCTTTTAGAGGAAAGAAAATGTAAAACGTAGCAGGCAGGAAGAAATTGAAAGGATAATAGTGTTCTTTTTAAAATAGCAATATGTTTTAATTTTTATATAATACATAAACCCACAGCACTGCAATCCATAAACAAGTATTTCCATTAATAATTATTAAAGACTACAGTCATGGCTTCATTCTGGCTTTTTCTATGTTCACACCGCAACTTGTCCCACAAGCCGTCCACAAGACTTATGCAAGAAAAATCATTTAACAGCAGTAGTGGTCTTAGCCTGTTTTCACCCATTCTAGCTATAGTCATCACATGCATTCACAGACGACCCCAAGATCCTAAACTCACAATGTATATTTTAGTTTTGCATTGCACTGGAATGAATAACCTTAAAGGATCCGGAGGTATCTGTAAACTGCGCCTTTTGTACAGATGAATAAAGTCCATTTCTCGAATAGCTGGCATAGTGCAAAGAATGGGACAAGGAATGAAATGAAGAAAAAAAAAAAAAGGGAGGAAACATCACATTGCTTGCCCGCAAGTGCTGCCAAATAGACATAGTTGGAGAGCAACCCATTTCCCCAGTTAATGTTGAGGCCATTTTCACTACTCCTGAGCTCCTTTTTCTTTTTGTTAATCCTGTGCCTTGCAAGGCTCATTAACCCTGTTTACACAGAAAGGTTGGGTCAGTCTGACATGCTAACAAAATGCATGTATATCTGCACATGCACATATGTACTTCAGTTTCTTTTTAACAAGCTGTCCAACCTAAAAAACAAACAAACAAAAACCCCAAAACCAGATCAGAATGTATGTGGGCTTTTCCCCACTTCATATAAAAAAAAAATAAATTCAGAAATGTAGCACTTACTTTTACAGAGAGAACTAAGCAGTAAGCATGAACCCACAAGACACTTTTCACTGATACTTGGTCCCTTCCTTCTCCAAGATTTTAGAGAAGCAGCACATTACTCCAACAGAATGGCAGCTACAGATGGACCAGAACACCTCATCCAAAGGGGCCCCGGAGCACCGGATTAAATTCAAGGACAGTGCAACCCCAAAGCAAACACTGAACTGCAATTTGCTGGGGCAGAAAAAGGATGCTGCAGCAATTTGCAAGTTGAATGCCTCTAAACCAGTACTGGTATCTGGGCTAATGCAAAACAATGATTTGAACATCTCTGATTTAATACAAGTATGTGAAAGCCTGAGGTTACCTCAAAGTCCTGACATGGGGCTTAACAGAGATTTTTCTGTCATGGGCTCCACTAAATCACATGTAATCCTGTTTATTATAAGGGTACTTGGTAGGAGTCTTCCACCTCGTGTGGAAGAGCTGCGTGGACATTTTATGAGAACTGCACCCAAACAAAATGGGATGCAGCCCAAATCTAAACAGACTTTAAATTGCAGATCTTAACACTTCTGGCTTCAGAGAGGGGGAAAGCTCAGAGGCTGGTCTCTCAAGAAGCACCATAACAAAAAGAAGGGATACAAAGCAGTCCCTCCAGC